>NC_044034.1:25862146-25922146 GCF_901765095.1 Microcaecilia unicolor
GATCGTACTGCGCATGTGCGCACACCTATTCCCGCTCGCCGAGCGGACACGCCCCTCAGTTATATCCAAAAGATGGAGGAGACAACTCCAAAAGGGGAAGGTGGGAGGGTTTGTGAGAATATGCAGCCTGCTGTCTTCGGAGAACACCTGTTACAGTAAGTAACTACTCTTTCTCCAAAGACAAGCAGGCTGATATTCTCACAAGTGGGGTATCCCATGCTTCAGGCTTACACAACAAACAGTGGTCAATAGAGTCTCGCAACGGCGAGGCCAGAATAAAAATTGACCTGAAAAGAAGAAACATCTAAATGAGTGTAGCCTGGAACAGAACAAACATGGGCTTAGGAGGGTTGGAGTTGGATTCTAAACCCCAAAGAAGTTCTGCAGCCCCGACTGCCCAAAACCGACTGACGCGTCGGCTATTCTGCTGAAGGCAGTAGTGAGATGTGAATGTGTGGACTGATGACCACGCCGCAGCTTTGCAGATCCCTTCAATAGTGACTGATTTTAGATTAGTCACCGATTCAGCCATGGCTCTAATTTTGTGAGCCGTGACATGGCCCTCTAGAGTCAGTCCAGCTTGGACAAAAATGAAGGAGATGCAATCTGCCAGTTAAGAAGAAATGATGCGGTTTCCGACAGCAACTGGCATTAAAAGAAATAAACAACTGGGCGGACCTTGCGAGGGAGCTCATCTGCTCCACGCAAAAAGTGCGCAGCTTGCTTTCGCCAGGGCTTGTAAGATGAGGGAGAAAGCATGTTGGCAAGACAATTGACTGGATCAGATGGTACTCTGATACCAGCGCCCGTAAGAACCTTGGCTGCATGCGAAGAACTACTCTGTTAAGATGAGAAGTAAGGTAAGGAGCTTGAGCTACTAGAGTCTGAAGCTCACCGACCTTTCGAGTTGAAGGAACAGCCACCAAGGAAAATGACCTTCCAGGTCCAATACTTCAGATGACAGGAATCCAGTGGCCCGAATTGAGCTTGCAGCAGCTGGATGAAAACGACATTGAGACCCCAAGATACTGAATAAGGAGTGATAGGGGCTCTGACCGAAGCATAAGAGCCAACTGTAAAAATTATTGGGGGTGCTAAGCCCAACAGAAATAATCCCCCTTAGACACATACAAGGAATTCTCTCAATACTGTGGGAGAAGTAAACGTCATGAAGTGGACAGCTAAAGGCTGACCTTTCACACGTTGATGATAAGCTCTTATTGCACGAAGATGAATACTGACCGAGTTGGTCTTGAGACCAGATTCAGACAGGTGTAGAAAGAACTCAAGCAAGGTCTGTATAAGACTAGAGGCAGGATCTAGGGCCTCGCTGTCACACCAGACGGCAAACCTCTTCCATGAAAAGAATAACACCTCTTTGTGAAATCTTTTCTGGAAGCAGGCAAGAGTCGGGAGACACTCTTCTGGAAAAGTCAACGAAACCTACACTCTCACATCCCGACCGTGTGAGCCATAGATTGGAGGTTGGGATGTAGAAGTGCCCCCTCGTTCTGCGTAATGAGAGCTGGAAAACATTCCAACTCCAGAAGAAGAGGGAATCATATCTGACGTAGCTAGAAAGGAGCAATGAGAATCATGGCTCCACAATCTTGCTTGAGAATCAGCAAGTCTTTTCCACCAGATGTATGGTAGGATACGCATACAGAAAACTTGTCCCCCAAAGAAGGAGAAAGGCATCCGATGGTAGTCTGCCGTGAACCTGCAGCCTGGAACAGAACTGAGGGACTTTGTGATTGAACTAAGTTGCTCAGCCTGTCGGCCAGACTGCTGTTTACGCCAATTAGATAAATGGCTTGGAGAAAACAAGCCGCGTTGGCGAGCCCACCGCTACATCTGCATGGCATCTTGACTCAGAGACAAGATCCAGTACTCCTTTGTTATCGAGTACATCACAACCCGATTGTGTGGTTGATTTAAAATAATTAGGTTGGATAGCCAGGAGGGATGCAACCTTCGTCAGCAGCTTCTGACTGAGTAAGGTGGACTGGACACCTCAGAATCAAAATGGAGAGATTAACCACCTCTGAGGGGGAATTCCGAAGACTGGCGAACAGTTGGTTACATCCTCTAGATGTGCAAAAGTGTCAGGGAGTGACGTGAACTGTGGAAGCCATGTGTCTAGAAGTCTCAATATTACTGTGCTGTAATCTGTTGAGACGGGCAATCAACGTGTTAAGGGAACACGTGCACTCCCAGTCCATGAAGATACGCTGCAACAACAGCTAGGCACTAGGAAAAACATACTCTGGACGCAAAGTGAGTAGAAGTATCTTGTAAGCCCAGAAAGCATAACCAGTCGTTTTCCTGAAGTATGGAAGAAGGAGTCCCAGGGAAATCATCCTGAACGAAATCTGTTGAGGCCCCTTATGTCTATGATGGGACGGAACCCACAAGGAAGGACCTGGGATAGAAACTCAATCCTTCTTACCCTTGTGGAACAGGCTCGACCGCATTGGTACTGAGAAAGGCAGAGTGTTCCTCTGCAAGTACTCACTGTTGATGGAAGCTAAAGGATTAAACTTCCAATGAACAATGTGGAGGGTTTGATTCCAGATTGAGAATGTATCCTAACCGGACTATTTGAAAAAACCCCCCGGTTGGAGGATATAGAAGTCACCTGTGGTGGAGAATATTTGAACTTCCCCCCGACAGGCAGATTGGCCGGTACGGACATTTGTTGTTTTTTTTTTTTTTTTTTATATAGTGGCTATGCTGAATTGGAGCCACTCCAAAACCCCTCTCTGGTTCCTGCGGAATAGCTGCAGGAGCCTGATTAGGTGCACGCCGCTGACTAGAACGAGCGTGCTGATCTCTTTAAAGAAGTTCCGAGATGAGGAAGTGTATGCACAGCATATCAACAATTTTCTGCTGAGTCTTCTCCTCCAGGTGAGAGGCACACAGTCATGAGAGTCTGCGCATCACCATACCTAGAGCAGAAATCTAGGTGTTACAATACAAGTGATGAAAACGTCATTGGACAGGAACTTGTGACACTTGGAAAAAAGATGTAGCCTACTCCGGTGGGAATGTTCATAAAGATCTGGCAGTACTTGGTCTTGGACGCGATCATGCCAGCCTGGTACGCCATTCTCCAAAGGAGGCTAAGGATGTATGCTCTGGCCTCGGGGGCGCCGAAGCAAGTTCTTAGAACTGCTATCAGTTCTGAGTTGAAGATGGTAGTCCAGGACCTCGAGCATCTGGCATTGGGCTGATTGACAATCTCTATAGTAATGTGTCAAGACAAATAGAGGATCTAGAGGATTCTCAGCAGAGAAAACCCCATGACCTTCATGTTCATCAGATGAACCATCATTGAACTGAGCCAACTACTCAAACAGAGCAGCTCAGATGCAAACATTGACCAGTATAGAGCAACTGTCATACATACAATTCTACAGAACAGCTATGGAAAAATATGTTCTCCTGTAGCAAAATGGCTGTTCTTAACATGCATTTCTGGGCCTGGAAGCCAAGGTATGGAGGCGCGGTAAGTTCTACGAGTGAACACCCATACCAGAGGCAGCATCGGTGAAGGAGACCAGTTGAAAAGCTAGATGCCGCGGGAGGCGGTAGCATCCATGGCATCCAATGGTACCCATGGTCTCGAAGCCAAGGACAACATCTGGCAATGCAAGGGAATCGAAACCAGACTGCCAGATGACTTCCATAACAGAGATGTGACCGATGGTACTGATAGTACTCATGGCACCGACGGTGCCGATGATACACATGGACCGATGACCTCCGGTACCAATGGAACCCATGGTACTTGGTACCGATGATAGTCATGATATCTGGTATCGATGGTACCCATGATACCCTAGTACCGATGGGACCCATGATATTCGGCACCAACAGCACCGACGGTACCTATGGTACACATGGTATCGACGGTGCTCAAGACACGTGGTACCAATGGCACCCATGGTACCGATGGTACCTGTCATGATATTTTGTATCGACGGTACTCATGTACCGACGGTATCCATGATAACTATCCATGGTACCGACGATACCCGATACCGATGGTACTCGTGATACTCGGTACTGATGGGCGATGATACCTGTGATCGATGGTGCCCATGATATCTGATGCCGATGGTGATACCTGGTGCCGACAGTGCCCATGCACCGAAGACACTCGGCACCGATGGTACCCATGGTACCGATGATACCCGGTGCCGACGGAATCCATGGTACCGATGGTACCGGTACCGACGGGACCCATGGCACCGACCATGGTACCAATGTTCCCGGTACCGATACTCCTCGGTACCTACGCACCGGTGACCTTCGGCACCGACGGCACCCATGGTACCGATGATACTCGGTACCGACGGCACCCATGGCACCGATGATACTCGGCACCGACGGTACCCATGACACCCGGCACCGACGACACCCGGCACCGACGGCACCCACGACACCCGGCACCGACGACACCCGGCACCGTCGGCACCGAGCATCATCGGCACCATGGGTGCCGTTGGCGCCGAATGCCACCGGCGCGCCGGCACCGAGGAGCATCGGCACCGGGCGCCATGGGCACCGCCGGCGCCGAGCACCATCGGCACCGGGCGTCATGGGTGCGGTGTATCGACGTCCAATGCCAGGATACCTCCATAATAGAGGGAGCAACGCTCTCGGCACCGACTGATGTCTGAAGCCCGAATACCTCCATAACAGAGGGAGCAAAGCTCTGGGCACCGATGGTACCGACACCCGCTGATGCGCCCGAATGACCTGCCAAGCAGGAGGCGCCGAGGCAGGTGGAGACCTACTCGATGCATAACTATACCCAGCGTGCATCGGTCTCTGTCGGACTCCAGAAACTCCTTTGGGCATCCCTGACAAGTAGCATAAGTCTCGTCTTTGAGACACTACTTGCGCTTCACAGGGAGATGATCCGGTCCTTTGGACATCCCTGGCAGAGTAGAATACGTCTCGGTACTTTGAGACACTACTTGCGCTTCACAGGGAGATGATCCGGTCCTTTGGGCATCCCTGGCAGAGTAGAATACGTCTCGGTACTTTGAGACACTACTTGCGCTTCACAGGGAGATGATCCGGCCCAAGACACTTCCGCCGATGCGTCCGAATGACCTGCAGAGCAGGAGACGCCGAGACGGGTGGAGACTCACTTCAAAGGTTACACCACTGATATTGTGTCACCAGGCTGCCCATTCAGTGGCTAACCAGGGATGCACCTGCTTAGGTTCCTGGTTTTTCCTGTGACATACACCTTCACCACTTGTGAGGCTCAAAGACAGTAGTGCTGAAGCAGGCTCTCACAGCTCTCGAGAGCAATTTGTTTAAGTTTTAATAAATGGATCAAAAAATGTGGGCTTGTTTTATTTGCTGGCTAGCCCACAGATAACAATATACCAGCAGTTTTGAAGAAAAAAGAAAAAGAGAAGCTTATATGCTTCGTTGAGGCACAGCCCCTTGTGACTCTGGCAATTACTTAAATTTTTTCTTGCCTCAGGTACAAAAAATACCTGTATATATAAGCCACAATGAGCCTGCCATAAAAAGTACAAATGAAAAAATAAAAAAGAGATTTACTCCGAAGACCTGAAGAAAACACGAAGCCCTAACGAACTCCGTGTCTCCTCAGACGCGGAAAAAGAAAAACTGAGGGGCGTGTCCGCTCGGCGAGCGGGAATAGGTGTGCGCACATGCGCAGTACGATCGCTCGCGCGACGGAACGCCGTAAAGAGATTTTGAGATTTTGCTTTAAAATCCTCCGGGGCCGACGTGGCGTCACCCACTTGTGAGAATATGCAGCCTGCTTGTCTTTGGAGAAATGTAACTTATTGCAGTGTTCCAGCACATCTACACAATACAGCCTCTCTTCATGGATCACGAGACTGGGCTGGCAGAGCCAGCTGTCTTCCATACAACCCTAAATTGCTGACTACTACAATTTGTTATCTAGCTGCTGGTTAACAAATACATACTACTAGTAAAAGTCTAAACTGCACAGGTTTTGGTCTTAGTCTAGGCTCATTATATGTAAGGCACAAAAGGTCCAATGCATTAATAAAGTATGGCTAAAAGGCCAAACACAGAGGTAGAGTCCATAAGTATAAGTCCATCAGTAGGCACAAAATATGAGATTGTTCTGGTGGTCAGTAGTAAGCATAGTATTCGAGTAGTATCCAGCGTTCCACCCCTTCAATCTCACTTATATTTCAAACATTGGTTTCATCAGTTAGAGTACTAGTTTGTTCTATATTTTAAATCATTGTGGGCCCCTTTTACAAAGTGGCAGTAAGCCCAACACGGGCTTACCGCTTGCTAAAAAAGATCTAGCACTGGGCTACCGCAGCACTGGGGGTGGGACTGCTTGCTAAAAAAGAACTAGCAGCGGGCTACCGCAGTAGTCTGATGGTGGTTCCCACCCCCGGTGCACCGTCATATCCGGCACTACAAAAATATATTAATTTTTGTAGCGTCAGTGTGTACCCAACGGTAATCGGTTACTGCCGGGTTAGTGTAGGAGCCCTTACCACCACCTCAATGGGTGGCAGTAAGTGCTTTACTTGCAGCACAGCCATTTCCTGCAAAAAAAAAAAAAAAAAATACCTACCTTATACCCAGCTGCGGTAAAAGGGGGCCTCAGCGTGCATCAAAAATACGCGCCAACACCAGCCACAGGCCCCCTTTTGCCACAGCTTGGTAAAAGGGGCCCTAAGTCATTTGGATGGGCTGGCTATAAGGACTCCCTGTATTCGTACAGAGATGTTTTCACCTAGTAAAGAGCCATCAAAACAGACATCATGTTATGAGAATCAGGTACTTAACAATCAGCTTTATTATTTATAAGTACAATTTACATAAGTAATGCCACACTGGGAAAATACCAAGGGTCCATCGAACCCAGCATCCTGTCCACGACAGCGGCCAATCCAGGCCAAGGGCACCTGCCAAGCTTCCCAAACGTACAAACATTCTATACATGTTATTCCTGTAATTGTGGATTTGTCCCAAGTCCATTTAGTAGTGGTTTAGGAAACAGTCTAACCCCTTTTTAAACTCTACCAAGCTAACCGCCTTCACTACGTTCTCCGGCAACAAATTCCAGAGTTTAATTATGCGTTGGGTGAAGAAAACCTTTCTCCAATTTGTTTTAAAATTACTACACTGTAGTTTCATCGCATGCCCCCCAGTCCTAGTATTTTTGGAAAGCGTGAACAGACGCTTCACATCCACCTGTTCCACTCCACTCATTATTTTATATACTTCTACATTAATTAGGTTGAAACTAGAAGCATTTAACATATTTTTCTTGTGTCTACATCAAAAGAAAAGGATTGTGGGAACTTGCTCCTTTTTGTTTTGTGGAATGCAGTGGTATATTATAAAAATGCACTTGCTTTTTTATTTTTTCATTACTACTATTTCACAGATATGTATTGGATAATGAGGTAGGGCCTTCCTTCGTGCAGACGTTCTGTCCAGATGCAGTCTAAATGTGCCAACATTGTCCAGTTCACCACACTATTAGCTGCTAAGTTCATACAAAGTTAATGATTTTCAATGGAAAATAAATCTGTTGGCTCAGGCTGCTTGCTATGCAAATATTCCATCACTGTTTCATTATTGCTATCAAGTATTACATGTTAAGGGCATTTGCTGTAAACATTTTGGTATAAACTGTGTTTGTTTGTTTTGGGGGGGCTTTTGGGGGGAGTCTAGGGCTTTTCAGCTTGGAGAAGAGACGGCTGAGGGGAGACATGATAGAGGTATATAAAATAATGAGTGGAGTGGAACAGGTGGATGTGACGCGTCTGTTCACGCTTTCCAAAACTACTAGGACTAGGGGGCATGCGATGAAACTACAGTGTAGTAAATTTAAAACAAATCGGAGAAAATGTTGCTTCACCCAACGCGTAATTAAACTCTGGAATTCGTTGCCGGAGAATGTGGTGAAGGTGGTTAGCTTGGCAGAATTTACAAAGGGGTTAGATGGTTTCCTAAAGGACAAGTCCATAACCGCTACTAAATGGACTTGGGAAACATCCACAATTCCAGGAATAACATGTATAGAATGTTTGTACATTTGGGAAGCTTGCCAGGTGCCCTTGGCCTGGATTGGCCGCTGTCGTGGACAGGATGCTGGGCTCGATGGACCCTTGGTCTTTCCCAGTGTGGCATTACTTATGTACTTGTTTTGGACTCCTTTGGGTCCTGCTGATCTGTACAGCTGCTGCCTGGAAGATGAAAATGAGAAAATAAAAGTTAAATTTTGGATGTACTCTGTAGAAGATGTTTTTTTTTATTTTTGCAATGTGTATATGAATGCCTGTTCTGGTGTATGCATGTGATAATATTTGAATAACTGTGTATACTTATGGCTATGATTCCTGAACATGCGGCATCATTAAAGGACAGACTTTTAAACGACTGTCTCTATAGGAGTGGGAAGGGTAATGTTCAATGCATAATAGAGGGACATGTGTATTATTAGATAGGAGAACAATCCTTTGAAGGAGCACATTAAGAGGACCCACCAGTAAATATTGTTGGGATAATACACTGAGTAAAACACGAGTTATAAATATTGGAGTTTCATATAAAAGTTTATTGTTAATAGTTATGCAACTGCACAGTAATTATACATGTACACATGATAGATATAGGAGAAGACAAGAAGGAAGGGATAGGGGAGAAAAGTTTGGAAAACATTGATGATGGACATTTCAGGTTTAGTAATATGTACTAGACTTTGCTGTTATACGATTTATATTGACTGAGATGGAATTGTATACCATGTGACCTCATCAATAAAAAATTGTTGAAACATAAACGACTGTCTCTTCATGTTCAAGTGCGCAGCGCTACGTACGTCTAGTAGTGCTATAGAAATGATAAGTAGTAGTAACAGTAGTAGTATGTAGTAGTAAATGCCCTGCTGGGAATATATGGTATTCTCATCTTTGACATATTGTACTTGCTCCCATTGTATAACTGAATTCTATTATTCTGTCTCACTGTATTTTCAAGTGTAAGGCACATTGAACCTGAGTTTGGTTATGTTCTACTAATAAGTTAAACAATCAACTGGGCGGCAGCTAAGAAAGCAAATAGAATGTTAGGTATAATTAGGAAAGGAATGGAAAACAAAAATGAGGATGTTATAATGCCTTTGCATCGCTCCATGGTGCAACCGCACCTCCAATATTGTGTGCAATTCTGGTCACCGCATCTCAAAAACGATATAATGGAATTAGAAAAGGTACAGAGAAGGGCGATGTTGTCCCTGAAACATGCCTAAAAACAGAATAACACAATGTTTCTCCTTTATTCCTAAAAGGAGAAAGCGGCTAGGGTTCTTCAGCTTGGAGAAGAGACGGCTGAGGTGAGATATGATAGAGATCTATAAAATAATGAGAGGCATGGAACGGGTAGACTGAATCGCTTGTTTACTCTTTCCAAAAATACTAGAACTAAGGGGCATGCAATGAAGCTACAAAGTAGTAAATTCAAAACGAATCGGAGAAAATATTTCTTCACTCAATGTGTAATTAAACTCTGGAATTCGTTGCAGGAGAATATAGAAAAAGCAGTTAGCTTAGTGGGGTTTACATAACATAGTAACATAGTAGGTGACGGCAGAAAAAGACCTGTACGGTCCATCCAGTCTGCCCAACAAGATAAACTCATATGCGCTATTTTATATATATACCTGACCTTGATTTGTATCTTTCTTTCTTTTTCTCACAATTTTTACTTTTTCTTTTTGCTTTTTTAATCCAAAAATGGAGAAAAAAAGACCTCATCAGTCCTAGCATGACGATATTCTTATTCAGTGCATCAATCAATTTAATCGTCTGCTTACTTAGGACTCCATTATAATCCTTGGTCTTAAAAAAACTCCACTTTTTAATAGTAAAAATACTCAATTGTAATGTTTCAATCGTGATTATTTTCAACAACAAATTCAACTTAATGTTACTTAGCTTTGCTCTGCCCTACGGGGCTCTCCGTTTCGCTATGTACTATATTATATGCTTAATCAGGGGGCCAAGTAACGGATGGCAAATCATGGTGTCTTTAAACATGGCGTCTCCTGATCATGTGACACTACCGGCCCCCTGATTAAGCATATAATATAGTATATAGCGAAACGGAGAGCCCTGTAGGGCAGAGCAAAGCTAAGTAACATTAAGTTGAATTTGTTGTTGAAAATAATCACGATTGAAACATTACAATTGAGTATTTTTTACTATTAAAAAAGTGGAGTTTTTTTAAGACCAAGGATTATAATGGAGTCCTAAGTAAGCAGACGATTAAATTGATTGATGCACTGAATAAGAATATCGTCATGCTAGGACTGATGAGGTCTTTTTTTCTCCATTTTTTAATTAAAAAAAGCAAAAAGAAAAAGTAAAAATTGTGAGAACAAGAAAGAAAGATTGATATCACATTGATATATGGATATTGTTCATACATTGTTTATGAGGGTTCAGCTTGCCACTTGACAATATAGTTTAGATTTGCTGAAATCGAGTCCAGATTTTTCTGCTTTCACATTTGATTTGTATCTACCATTTTCAGGGCACAGACCGTAGAAGTCTGCAAAGGTCTGGATAAGTTCCTAAAAGAAAAGTCCATAAGCCATTATTAAAACGGACGGGGAAAATCCACTGCTTATTTCTAGGATAGTCAAAAACATTTTGTTATGGCAATGTACCACCTATCAACCATATAAACGGCGAGTGACCGACTCACTCGCAAATGCGCAGTAGAGACTTCCCTCTCTGTCCCGCCCCCGCATCAATACGTGATGACGAGGCCGGGACAGAGAGGAAAACTGCGCCGCCGAGGTTGATGCCGCTCCCCCCGCCCGCCCGCCCGCCTGAGATCGCCGCTACCGTTCCTCCCCCCCCACCCGGCCCAGGCCCTCTCTCCGCTACTAAACTTACACATCCATTCACCGGAACGCAGCACGCACATCAGCTGAGCTGCCGTCGGCCTTCCTTCCCTGCCTGTGTCCCGCCCTCGCTGACGTTACGTCACAGGAGGGCGGGACACAGGCAGAGAAGGAAGGGCCGACGGGCCGGCAACTCAGCTGATGTGCGTGCTGCGTTCCGGCGAATGAATGTGTAAGTTTAGTAGCGGAGAGAAGGCCCGGGCCGGGTGGAGGGATGGCAGCGGTGGCGACCTCGTGGGGAGGGAGGGGGAAGGAAAACCCCAATACCAGCCCGTTTTTACGGGCTCAACGGCTAGTATCTTATGAATCATACACAACCAGCAATTGGTGGAACAAATAATACTCCAAGCTGCTGTCTTGTATAAGGGGACGTCTCATACAGTCACTTCGGCTATTGCTGTCTTTTAAATGGTCAGCCTACTACTACTACTACTTGACATTTCTAAAGCGCTACTAGGGTCTGAGGTTTGGCAATTAAAATTCAATGCGAAGAAATGCAAAGTGATGCATTTAGGGAGTAGAAACCCACGAGAGACGTATGTGTTAGGCGGGGAGAGTCTGATAGGTACTGAGGGGGAGAGGGATCTTGGGGTGATAGTATCCGAGGGTCTGAAGGCGACGAAACAGTGCGACAGGGCGGTGGCCGTAGCGAGAAGGTTGCTAGGCTGTATAGAGAGAGGTGTGATCAGCAGAAGAAAGGAAGTGTTGATGCCCCTGTACTAGTCGTTGGTCAGGCCCCACCTGGAGTATTGTGTTCAGTTTTGGAGGCCGTACCTCGCGAAGGATGTTAAAAAAATGGAAGCGGTGCAAAGAAAAGCTACGAGAATGGTATGGGATTTGCGCTCCAAGACGTATGACCAAAGACTTGCTGACCTGAACATGTATACCCTGGAGGAAAGGAGGAACAGGGGTGATATGATACAGACGTTCAAATACTTGAAAGGTATTAATCCGCAAAAAAATCTTTTCCGGAGATGGGAAGGCGGTAGAACGAGAGGACATGAAATGAGATTGAAGGGGGGCAGACTCAAAAAAGATGTCAGGAAGTATTTTTTCACCGAGAGGGTGGTGGATGCTTGGAATGCCCTCCCGCGGGAGGTGATGGAGATGAAAACGGTAACGGAATTCAAACATGCGTGGGATATGCATAAAGGAATCCTGTGCAGCAGGAATGGATCCTCAGAAGCTTAGCTGAAATTGGGTGGCAGAGCAGGTGGGGGGAAGAGGGGTTGGTGGTTGGGAGGCTAGGATAGGGGAGGGCAGACTTATACGGTCTGTACCAGAGCCGGTGATGGGAGACGGGACTGGTGGTTGGGAGGCGGGAAATACTGCTGGGCAGACTTATACGGTCTGTGCCCTGAAAGACAGGTACAAATTCAAGATATGAGTTTATCTTGGGCAGACTAGATGGACCATGCAGGTCTTTTTCTGCCGTCATCTACTATGTTACTATGTTACTAGGGTTACGCAGCGCTGTACAATTTAACATAGAAGGACAGTCCCTGCTCAAAGGAGCTTACAATCTAAAGGACAAATGTACAGTCAGTCAAATAGGGGCAGTCTAGATTTTCTATTCTGTGTGACAATTTATAATCATTGACTGCCCCCAGCCTCCCGTAGTGCAACAAACAAATTAATGAAAAATCTAACTGGTGATCAACTCGTGTATTTCGTATCTTAATTCACCACTTTTTTTCCCCAAATTATCGTGGTGAGGTGCACTCGTATATCAATAGCATGTCTTTCAGCAACACACTCCGTGTGAAGGCTGCAGCATTATTAGTGGAGCTTCAAAGAGTTGCAGGAAACGATCAATTAGCTGCCAACATTCAACTTTAAACTGCCACAGTCTTATTGCAACCATTCAATATAAATCCAAACCAAACTGTGTCACTTATCTGCATGTGGTTCCCAGTGTACACTTAATCCCGACAGGGGCCTGTTTCGCATTAGCTGCTTACACTGTGCTGTTTCCTATTTTATTGTCTGCCAGGAAAATGGAAAATTGCTCATGAGGACTTTATAGATGTTATATCAGCAGTTAATATGGAATATGCCATGTCCAACTTATCTAATGAATAACATGACAGCTGTTTTTTTTTGTCCACTTTTACTGACTGGTTAAACAGCTGCTTGATAAATGGTAGGTTCCATGAGAATGGTGCAGAAATTGTTTTAACACCTATTCCTAAATATCCTAGTGGGAACTTATCACAACGTAGTAACTATCGCCCAACAGCATCTATTCCATTGTTTACAAAGGTTGCAGAGGGTTATGTATCAAAACAGTTGGACAATTATTTATCAGATAATATTATATTACATTCACTTCAGTCCAGTTTTCGGACATATCATAGTTCAGAAACTGTGGTAGCTTCTATTGCCGCTCATTCTTTGTTAATTGTACAGCGCTGCGCAACCCTGGTAGCGCTTTAGAAATGTTAAATAGTAGTAGTAGTAGTGTCAGGGACAAAGGGCAATAGTAATACAGTTTGATTTGTTGTGTGCTTTTGACCTGGTTGATCATAACATGTTGTTGACCAGGTTAAACTATATAGGCATTTATGGAAAAGTGTTGGACTGGTTAAGGTTTTTTTTGTCTTCTCGACGTTATCAAGTTCTGAAAGATGGAACTTTTTCCTTGAATTGATTCCCTGACTGTGGGGTCCCACAGGGATCATCTTTATCTCCATCATTGTTTAATATTCTTCTGCAGCCATTGGGTGCTATCTTGGAAAAAATTAAAGTCCCAAGCTACATATATGTGGATGGCATTACTATATTATTCCCAGTTTCTGGTGACTAGGACATCCATGTTTTCTGATATAACTTTCTGTGTGCAAAGTATTGAACACTGGATTATGAGCTAAATCCTGAACAAAATAAATTTCTATGGTTGGGTCCATCATGAGTCCATCAAATTACATAGAATTATCACAACACTTCTCTACTGGTAATAATATCTTTACACTTGAGTCCTGTTCAAGAACTTTAGGTGTTGAGATGGATAGTCTGTTGACTTTCTTGACTTGCTCTACTCAAGTTAAATTGGTGGTTGTGAAGTCCTTTTATATGTTGATGTAGTTGAGATCAATTCGAAAGTATTTTGAGATAGAGAAATTTAGATTACTGGTGCCGGCACTTATATTGTCTAGACTTGACTATTGTAATGTTGTTTATATTGATTGTTCATTAAACTTGTTAAAATGTCTTCAACTTGTTCAGAATACAGTCGTTAGGTTAATATTTTTGGCTACAAGCTTTTATTCAGCATCTTTGTTGTTGTTGAAAAAACTTAATTGGCTGCCTATACAGGCTAGAGTACAGTTTAAACTTTGCACTCTAGGCTATAAAATCATGTATGGAAACGCTCCGGTATACTTGACTGACTGGGTAATAATTCAAATACAGTTATTAGTAGAACTTGCAATCAAATGCGACTCAGTTTTCCTTCAGTGACACGAGCTAAACAACGGCAAGTGTTTGACTCTTCGATACATTATCAGATAGTGTCAGTGTGGAATTTGTTACTAATACAGATTTGTGTTTTACTGAATTATTTCATTTTCCAAAAGGAAAATAAAACCTATTTTTTCACTAAATACCTTTCATAATGTAATTATAATATTGCAATTGTACTTTCTGTAACTTTTGTATTTTCCCAAATTATTTATTCAGTTATCTTGTTTTGTAATCCCCATTGAACTATTGAAGGCCTGGACGACTGGAGATCTTGTTCCCCTGCTCTGTGTTCCCACCGTGAAATTATATGTTTGAAGCGTCAGGTACCAGCGCATTAAACGGGCTTTGCTATTTTTCATTAGGCCTAACCATCTAAGTGGAGCATGGTCAGTGACTAGAGTGAAGTGTCTACCCAAGAGCTTGTATCATAAGGAGTCAATAGCCCACTTCACAGCTAGGCATTCCTTCTCCGTGGTAGAGTATCTAGTTTCCGCCCCCGTAAGCTTCCGGCTAAGATACATTACTGGGTGTTCCTGCTGTCTTATCCCCTGGCTCAATACGGCTCCCAGGTCTACCCCCAACGCATCTGTCCGAAGGATGAATTCTTGAGAAAAAAAAATCGATATTTTTCAAATATAAAGCCTGTTTTAACTGTTCAAATGCGCGATTAGCTACTCTGTCCTATCTCAGCTTATTAGGTGGGACCCTTGCAGCATAGCACTTAGATCTGCTGCTAGTTCAGCAAACTTGGGGATGAACTTATGATAATATCCTTCTAGTCCCTTTTTAGTTTGGGGAATTCCTGCCATTTGTATGGTCTGTATTTTAGATGGCATAGGTCTTACCCACCCACGCCCCACCTCTTCGGTGGCCCAAATATTGCACTTCCTTCTGGCCTAATGCTCTCCTTAATGCCTCACATATTGCCTTTAAGTGGATTTCATGCTCCTTCCAAGTGTTGGAGTAAATAATATAATCCAGACATGCCCTAGCATAGTTTAAATGGGTCTTCAATATTTGGGTCATGATTCACTGAAATGTAGCAGGGGCTCCATGTAATCCAAAAGACAGGAACTTAAAAATGATATAACCCCTGATCTTTTCTCTGGATTCTTTCTCCAGGAGAGTTTGCCAGTAATGCTTGGTAAAGTCAAGGGTGGACAAATAAATTGCCCCCCCCTCCTAAATAACTGTTCCACTAGGTCATCGACCCGGCGCATTGGGTAAGCATCGGACTGGGATATTCCCTTCATCCCCCCCCCCCCTCAAAAAAAAATCCATGCAGAAACATGTACTTCCATGTGGCTTGGTAACCAGAACAATGGTTTTAGCATCTTGGCTATTTCACATTCTACTTCTTCGCCTGGGGTAGATGATAGGGTCTCTGCCTAATTACTTTACTTGGCAGGTTTATTATTCTGTGAGTCCCCACCCGAGTATGCCCAGGTATTGAACAGAACACATCTTGAAACTGGTATATTAAAGACTGCATTTGTACCTTCTGATTAGATTGTAATGAATCTCCTATTTTAACTGACCTTTCCGATCCTTGGTCTTAAGTCCCCCTCCTCTTCCTCATGACTTCGCCTAGCACACCCTCTCAACCCATGGTTTTAGCAGGTTGACATGTTATGTCTGAGTCTTCCCTCTACCCCGGTTTACGTCATATGTCGAGGGCCCCACTTTTGGGGATATCACAAAAGGTCCCCTCTACTGGGTTAAAACAACTTGTTAGCCTAAGTGGGGATTAATACCAGGACTTTATCTTGGGGCAAAAATTCCCTTTTCCTGGCCCCCTGATCATAAGCAGCTTTCTGTTTTATCTGGGTCTTTTTGAGGTTCTGCGGGGTATCCGAGGGCCAGGGGAACCTTATTCACTGGGGGCTGAGGGAGTCTACTGGACCCCCAGCACTGACCGTGGCAGCTTGGTCTGCCTGGCTGGGACAGAGGTGGAGGGGGAAGAGGGAAAAATTATGTCTTACCTGCTAATTGTTTTTCTTTTATTCACAGTAGATGAATCCAGAAACTGGGGGGTTGTATCCATCTACCAGCAGGTGGAGATTGAGAACATTGAAGTGAAGGCAGTGATACTGGATAGCCAGCCCCTCAGCCATTCAGTATATATGTCTTGTCGCAAAGCAGCAGCAGAAGTAAAGCACTGCAAACCTGCATCACAATCCAATGGAACAAATTCAAAATGAAGTTGTTTCTTCTTTTTTATTATTTTTTTTTCATGAAAAACCACTGCACCTGAAAAGACCTCAACTTGAGCATAACTAAGAAAAAACACAGCAGACATGACCAGGAGGGATCCTGGATTCATCTGCTGTGACTAAAGGAAAGAAAATTAGCAGGTAAGACATAATTTTCCTTCCTTAGCCTCAGCAGCAGATAAATTCAGAAACTGGTGAGATGTACCAAAGCAATCCCCTAAACAGGGTGGGAAGCCTCTTATGCAGCCACATCTTTCCTATAATGCTTCGAAAAGGAATGACGAGAAGCCCACGTAGCTGCCCAACAAATCTCCTCCTGCAGAAGCATACTTGTTTCCACCCACAATACCAACTGCACCCACGTAGAACAAGCTTGCAATGCCTCCGGTGGAGACCGCCCCCCCCCCCGCCCCCCCAAGAGGTACGCTGAAGCAACTGCTTCCTTCAGCCACCGAGCTATAGTCAGTTTCAACGCTGCATTGCCCTGCCAGGGCCCCGAAAGGAGAACGAAGAGACGATCCGAACAGCGGAACTCATTAGACATCTGCAAATAACGGAAGAGGACTCTATGAACATCCAACAGCCGAAGCTGTGCAAAGTCCTCCGGAAACTCCTCACTCCGAAACAAAGGGAAATGGGACTTGATATACCGCCTTTCTGAGGATTTTGCAACTACATTCAAAGCGGTTTACATATATTCAGGTACTTATTTTGTACCAGGGGCAATGGAGGGTTAAGTGACTTGCCCAGAGTCACAAGGAGCTGCAGTGGGAATCGAACTCAGTTCCCCAGGGTCAAAGTCCACTGCACTAACCACTAGGCTACTCCTCCACTAGCAACATTCCATGTAGAAGCCTGCCCTTGCAGATCAGCAATGCGGCCGCACAGGCTTCTGTTTCCGTGAGTCTGACGTCCTACACGTACGTGGCAGGACGTCAGACTCACAGAAACAGAAGCCTGTGCGGCCGCATTGCTGATCTGCAAGGACAGGCTTCTACATGGAATGTTGCTAGTGGAATAGCAACATTCCATGTAGAATCTCAATAGTAGCAACATTCCAGAATCTCCAATAGTAGCAACAGCAACATTCCATGTAGAATCTCAAATAGGGAAAGGGATTTGATATACCGCCTTTCTGAGGATTTTGCAACTACGTTCAAAACGGTTTACATATATTCAGGTACTTATTTTGTACCAGGGGCAGTGGAGGGTTAAGTGACTTGCCCAGAGTCACAAGGAGCTGCCGTGGGAATCGAACTCAGTTCCCCAGGAGCAAAGTCCACTGCACTAACCACTAGGCCGATTGATATGGAATGCTGAGATGACCGTCTGTAAAAAAAAAAAAAAAAAGACGGCACCATCTTCAAGTCATTCCAGACTGAAAAATCGAAAAGAATCCCGACATGATGCTCAATTATTTGTGGATGCCTTTATGTAAGGATGTTACCGACCATGGATGGCACTAACAGTAGTGATAATTCAGAGTGGTATTGTTTTCTATATTTGAGTTTTGTGATGGTTAGTTTTATTGCTTTTTAAGCTTTGTTTGTTTTATGTAAACCGCTTAGATGAAGACGGTATAAAAGTTCTGAAAATAAATAAAATTAATCTGGGGATTAGCGTACAAATGTCAGGGAGGTATACAGGCAAGTGGAGCATGGGCCCGTCACCAAACGATGGATAAAACTTCTAGAATGTTATCACTTGCATATATTGTGTGGGGCACTTGGGTACACTCACTTCTGCCAGCCCTTGGCAGGTGTGTCTACCTTTTGCCACACCAGTACAGCTTTGCACTAAAATTATATAACAGCTTAGTTACATGCTTAAGCCCTTATAGAATTGGTGCCTAGCGCACCCCTTCGTGGCACCTAAAATGTGCCAATTTATAGAATTGCCACCATTGTCTTCAGGTCCGCCGAGAGACTAGGCCGCCCCCCCCCCCCCCCCCCCCCCGCAGTCTCACCTGCCTGCACCCACAGCTCCTGGCCCCCTTCATTCAAAGCGGCAGTTGCAGATCGCGTCTCTTCTGGCCTTCCCTCCCTGTGTCCCGCCCTCGTCTGATGTAACTTCCGGTTTCCGCGAGGGCGGGACACGGAGGGAAAGCCAGAAGAGAGGCGATCTGTGACTGCCGCTTTGAATGAAGGGGGCCTGGAGCCGTGGCGGCAGGCAGGTGAGACCGGGGACTGCAGCGCCGGCAGCCTGACCCCGGCGCCGGGCCCCCCTTGGAGGCCCGGGGAATTTTGCCCCCCCCCCCCCCCCCCCTCGGCAGCCCTGATTGTCTTTGAAAATGGGAGAGCTAGCAGGCTTAGGATGTAGAGTAAGTTCAGAGAATAAACATTTGTACCAGATGGGGCTTCAGCCATAGACTTCCAGGAACAATAGAGCATCCTCAACAAGTTTTCATTAAATCTAGGAGCCAGCCAAGAAGACTTCTCTCGCTTTTCTTTCCCCACCCCTCCTACATTGTCCCCAGTGAAATTCCAAGGGGGTGGGGAAGATCCCCTCCCACATGAACAGTAGCTCTTTCAGAAACTGACTTACTAAGGCTATTTTACTACTACTACTACTAACTAACATTTCTAAAGCGCTACTAGGGTTACGCAGCGCTGTACAATTTAAACATAGAAGGACGGTCCCTGCTCAAAGAGCTTACAATCTAAAAGACAAGAGAACAATCTAAAGACAAGTGTACAATCTAGAGGACAAGTGAACAGTTAATCTGATAGGGTGGATAGATTGGGGCATTCTATATCTCTCAAGCGGTTAGGCGCCGAAGGCAGCATTGAAGAGGTGAGTTTTAAGCAGAGATTTGAAGATGGGTAGGGAGGGGGCATGGCGTATGGGTGAGGGAAGATTGTTCCAGGCATAGGGAGAGGCAAGGCAGAATGAGCGGAGCCTGGAGTTGGCAGTGGTGGAGAAGGGTACTGAGAGAAGGGCTTTGTCCTGTGAGCGGAGGTTGCGGGTGGGAACATAGGGGGAGATGAGGGTGGAGAGGTAGTGAGGAGCCGCAGACTGAGTGCATTTGTAGGTAAGGAGGAGGCGCTTGAATTGTATGCAATATCTGATCGGAAGCCAATGAAGTGATTTGAGGAGGGGTGATATGAGTATATCGGTTTTGGCGGAATATAAGACGTGCAGCAGCATGCTGAACGGATTGAAGGGGGGATAGGTGGGCAAAGAAACCTAAGTAAGGTAAAATTATGTATAATCATACCTGATAATTTTCTTTCCATTAATCATAGCTGATCAATCCATAGACTGGTGGGTTGTGTTCATCTACCAGCAGGTGGAGATAGAGAGCAAACTTTTGCCTCCCTATATGTGGTCATGTGCTGCCGGAAACTCCTCAGTATGTCGATATCAAAGCTCCATCCGCAGGACTCAGCACTTAGAGAATTACACCCACGAAGGGACACTCTGCCCAGCTCACCACCGCCGAAACGGGGGAGAGGAATTAACCCAGCTCATCCCCACACAAGTGGGGGAGGGGAATCCGTCCAGCTCATCCCCACGGAGCGGGGGAGGGACACCACACCCGCCGATGCGGGGGGATCTGGCTTATCCTGCAACCGCAACCGCGGGAGGAGCTGACTGACCCTAACACCGCCGAAGCGGGAGGGGTACAAAGCTGCCCTACAGCCGCACGAAGCGGGAGGGAGTGCCGGCAGAATTTATGTCTCAATCCAGCCCCGTAAAACGGAGGGGAGAGGAATGCAGCAGCTCACTGTAACACAAACTCGTCTCAACTCTTGAAGAATCCAAGTGAAAGAACTTGAACACGAAGTCTTTCTGAAATAACTGAAGACTAAACTTGAACCTGAAATGCAACCAGAATAAAAACAGAACAGATATCTGGGAGGGGCTATGGATTGATCAGCTATGATTAATGGAAAGAAAATTATCAGGTATGATTATACATAATTTTACCTTCCATATCATCAAGCTGATCAATCCATAGACTGGTGGGATGTACCGAAGCAGTACTCACCCAGGGCGGGACATTGAAATCCCTGACCTCAACACTGAAGCTCCAAACCGGGCCTCCGCCCGTGCAGCCACAGTCAAACGGTAATGCTTGGAGAATGTATGAGCCGAAGCCCAAGTTGCCGCCTTGCATATCTCTTCCAAGGAGACGGATCCGGCCTCTGCCATCGAGGCCGCCTGAGCTCTCGTGGAGTGAGCCTTCAGCTGGATAGGCGGCACCTTCCCCGCGGCCACATAAGCCGCTGCAATGGCTTCCTTGACCCATCTTGCCACTGTAGGCTTAGCAGCCTGCAGACCCTTACGAGGACCTGCAAACAGGACAAACAGATGATCCGATTTCCGGAAATCATTGGTCACTTCCAAGTATCTGAAGATGACTCGTCTCACATCCAGATATTTAAGAGCAGAGTACTCCTCTGGGTAGTCCTCCCTACGAAAGGAAGGGAGACAGAGCTGCTGATTCACATGGAAGCGAGAAACAATCTTGGGCAGGAAGGAAGGCACTGTGCGAATAGTCACTCCTGCCTCAGTGAACTGCAGAAAAGGCTCTCGACATGAGAGCGCCTGGAGCTCGGAAACTCTTCTGGCTGAAGTGATAGCCACCAAAAAGACTGCTTTCAACGTCAGGTCTTTCAGAGATGCCCTCGACAAGGGTTCAAAAGGCGGCTTCTGAGATTCCACGCAGGCACCACTGAGTGCAGAGGAGGGCGCAGGTGATTAACTCCCTTGAGAAAGCGCACCACATCTGGCTGCGAAGCCAGGGAAGTACCCTTCAGGCGGCCCCTGAAGCAAGCCAGAGCCGCTACCTGGACTTTAAGGGAACTGAGCGACAGGCCTTTCTCCAGACCTTCTTGCAGGAACGCCAACACTGAAGAAATTGGAGCAGTGAAGGGAGAAAGTGAGCCTGCTTCACACCATGCTGCAAAGATACGCCAAACCCTGGCGTAAGCAGTAGAAGTAGAGCGCTTCCTCGCTCTCAGCATAGTGGCGATGACCTTGTCTGAGAAGCCCTTCTTCCTCAGACGCTGCCGCTCAATAGCCAGGCCGTAAGACCAAAGGGAGAGGGATCCTCCATCACCACGGGACCCTGATGTAACAGGCCCTGCTCCACTGACAGCCGCAGAGGATCGTCGACTGAGAGCCTGATCAAGTCCGCATACCAGGGACGTCTGGGCCAATCCGGACCCACCAGGATTACCCTGCCGGGATGCTTTGCCACCCGGTCTAGCACCCTGCCCAACATGGGCCAGGGCGGGAACACATAGAGGAGCTCTTGTGTCGGCCACTGTTGGAGAAGAGCATCTACTCCCAGGGATCGAGGGTCCCGTCCTCTGCTGAAAAAGCGCGGCACTTGGCAATTGGCCGATGACGCCATCAGATCTAGGCTCGGCTGGCCCCAGCGCTTCGTGATGTCCAAGAACGCCTGAGCAGATAGTTGCCACTCTCCGGGCTCCAAGGTATGGTGACTGAGAAAGTCCGCCTTGACATTCATGACTCCGGCAATGTGGGCCGCTGAAAGCTGCTCCAGGTTCGCTTCCGCCCACTGGCAAAGACTCATAGCCTCCTTGGCTAGAGGGGCGCTCTTGGTACCTCCCTGGCGGTTGATATAGGCCACAGCCGTGGCATTGTCCGACAGGACCCGTACAGGCTACAACACCAGTACCGGGATGAACTCCAATAACACCAACCGAATGGCTCTGAGTTCCAGGAGGTTGATAGACCACTTGCCTCTGCAGGAAACTAGAGCCCCTGCGCTGTCCTTCCCAAGCAGTGGGCTCCCCAGCCCATCAAAGAGGCGTCTGTCGTGACGACAATCCACTCCGGGGTCACCAGAGGCAATCCTGCAGACAACTTGTCTGTCTGCGTCCACCAGCTCAGCGCCTTGCGCACTGCTGGGTCCACGGGAAGGCGCACAGCATAATCCTCCGACATCGGAGTCCAGCGCAGCAGCAGAGATAGCTGTAGTGGTCTCATATGAGCCCTGGCCCAGGGCACTACTTCCATCGTGGCCGTCATAGAGCCCAACAGCTGCACGTAGTCCCAAGCCCGAATAGGAGAGGCTACTAGGAACTAGTCCACCTGAGCCTGAAGCTTGACAATCCGATTGTCTGGCAGGAACACTCTGCCCACTTGGGTGTCGAATCGAACTCCCAGATACTCCAGGGACTGAGTCGGGCGCAGCTGGCTCTTCTTCCAGTTGATGATCCATCCCAGGGAGCTCACAAGAGCAACTACCCGGTCCATAGCTTTGCCGCACTCTGCATAAGAGGGGGCTCGGATCAACCAGTCGTCCAGATAAGGATGGACTTGTACTCCTTCCTTTAGCAGGAAGGCCGCTATGACCCCCATTACTTTGGAAAAGGTCCGCGGAGCAGTAGCCAACCCGAAAGGGAGGGCTCTGAACTGGAAGTGTCGTCTCAGGACTGTAAAACGCAGAAAGCGTTGGAGAGGAGGCCAGATGGGAATATGCAGGTACGCTTCCTTGATGTCCAAGGAAGCCAAGAACTCTCCTGCCTTCACTGCCGCTATAACAGAGCGGAGAGTCTCCATGCGAAAGTGCCTCACTTTCCAGGCCCGATTGACCCCTTTGAGGTCGAGGATAGGCCGGACAGAACCTCCTTTCTTTGGAACCACAAAGTAAATGGAGTAACGTCCCTTGCCAAGCTGATTTTTTGGCACCGGAACGACCGCACCCAGGCGGATCAGGTTGTCCAAGGTCTGCTGCACTGCCACAGCTTGACTGGAGACTTGCAGGGAGAGAGTACAAACCCGTCTCTTAAGGGTTGGCAGAACTCTAGCTTGTAGCCGTCTCTGATGACTTCCAGCACCCACGCGTCTGAAGTTATAGTGGTCCACTCGCCCAGAAACGAGGACAGCCGTCCTCCAATCTGCACTGGGGCTTGGACCAAGGCCCCGTCATTGGGTACGAGACCCTGGGGGAGGACCGGAGGGAGCACCTCCGGGACGGCGGTCTCTGCGAAAGGAATGCTGCTTGGGGGAGAAATTCCTCTTGAAGGAAGAGGGGGCAGAGGAACCCAACTTGCCCGGGCGGTACCGACGGGCTTCCAGCAACCGTCCTCTGGAGGTACCGGGACGAGTACTAGCCCGAGCCCTGACCTCTGGTAATTTCTTGCTCTTAGACGTGCCGAGATCGGTCACGATTTTGTCCAGCTCGACCCCAAAGAGCAGCTTGCCTTTAAAAGGCAATCTAGCCAGGCGGGATTTAGAGGCGTGGTCAGCAGACCAATGTTTCAGCCAAAGCCACCGCCGCGCAGAGACTGTCTGAGCCATGCCTTTAGCTGAGGCTCTCAAGACATCATACAGCAAGTCTGCCAAATAGGCTAAGCCCGATTCCAGGGCCGGCCAATCAGCCCTCAAGGAAAGATCCGAGGGGGAAGCCCGCTGCACCATAGTCAGGCACGCCCTGGCCACATAGGAGCCGCAAACTGAGGCCTGCAAACTTAAAGCAGCTGCCTCAAAGGACGACCTTAAGGCCGCCTCCAATCTTCTGTCTTGGGCGTCCTTTAGGGCCGTGCCACCTTCCACCGGCAACGCCGTTTTCTTAGTCACCGCAGTGATTAAAGAATCCACGGTAGGCCACAGATAGGCCTCACGTTCACTCACAGCCAAAGGATAGAGGCGGGACATAGCCCTAGCCACTTTAAGGCTCGTTTCCGGGACATCCCATTGAGCCGCAATTAAGGTGTGCATGGCATCATGCACGTGGAAGGATCTAGGCGGGCGCTTCGTCCCCAGCATAATGGCAGAGCCAACAGGGGCTGAGGGAGAGACGTCCTCCGGAGAGGAAATCTTCAAAGTGTCCATGGCCTGTAAAAACAGGTTGGGCAAATCCTCTGGGCTAAAAAGCCGCGCTGCAGAGGGGTCATCCGCTCCATCCGAGCGGGGATCTATCTCCTCCAAGGAATCCGCAAAGGACCGTTGGGAGACCTCAGACACGCTGCCCTCATCTACATCGGAGGAGACAAAGTCCTCCAAGGCCTGGAAATCAACCCGAGGGCGTTTACCTCTGGGAACCTCAACCTCTTTATCAGAAGAGGGAGCAGGGGCAGCGTTTGCATGAGGAAAGCCTGATGCAGCAGCAAAACAAACTCGGGGGAGAAACCCCCCAGACTGTGCACTTCCGCAGCCTGGGCAACAGCCCTAGACGCACTCTCAACCGGCGCTCGCAATAGCGGGGGAGAGACATGCTGCGCATCCAAAATGGCGTCCGGCGCGAAACTCTGCGAAGGAGCCGCGCGGGAAGAACGGCGCTTAACTTTAGCCGCTTGTGCCGTCGCCCAAATTAAGGGCGTTCATGGCATTAATGTCTCCAACCTCAAGGGCGGCCCACGAAGAAGCCGTCCGAGCCGCGTGGCCGGCCAAGATGGCGGAGGCGAGGAGCGGGGGATGGGCGTTTATGGCGGGAAAAAACCGCCACGCCGGAGGAACGACCGGGACATTCATCGGTCACTAAACTGTCACCCATCAAGGGCGAATCAGGTTGTAAAACCCCCGCATCCCCTCTAGAAGCGCTCCAGCGATCCGGGGAGCGACCCTTTGCGCCCTCGCCCTCCGACGCCATATGCCACGAGGAGAAGAATCGGGGAACCCCCTGCCCGCTATAAAAAGGTAAAATTACCTGCTTGCCGCTCCGAGCTGTAACGAACTGGTGTCCCAGTGAGTAGCTGCAATGAACGTTTAAAGAAACGTCGAATTAAACGCCTTTAAAGACGTTTAAAAATTTTTTTTTTTTTTTTTTTTTTAAACGGAGCCAGCGGGAGGGGGGAGAAAAGGAGGGACCTGGCACCACCAGGTTTGCACTTGCTCAAAAGAGCCCTCAACCCCAGGCCTCAACAAAACCTAAGGATTAGGCTTGGAGGCCTAGCCAGAGCTGCTGCTGTGTGTGACCACCACCTGCTGAGATAGAGAACATACTGAGGAGTTTCCGGCAGCACATGACCACATATAGGGAGGCAAAAGTTTGCTCTCTATCTCCACCTGCTGGTAGATGGACACAACCCACCACTCTATGGATTGATCAGCTTGATGATATGGAAATTACTACTACTACTACTATAAATCAAATCACTGGTAGAAGTCAGTCTCCCTTCCCAAAGCATGCTGGCAGCAGTGTGACAGCACCCCCATCCTATATAATAAAACTCACCTTCAACGTTCCGAGGACACTGACGTCAGTGTCACTTCCTGCGGGCACTTCCTTCGGGTTCGAAGGG
Source organism: Microcaecilia unicolor (assembly GCF_901765095.1). NCBI lineage: Eukaryota > Metazoa > Chordata > Amphibia > Gymnophiona > Siphonopidae > Microcaecilia > Microcaecilia unicolor. The sequence goes on from NC_044034.1 coordinate 25,888,003, forward strand.
TTCGTGGTGGTGAAGCCACCGAAATCACTGTGTCTGGGCCCCGCCCTCGCGTCAAACGTGATGACGTCGAGGGCGGGGCAATGGCGTCAAAGATCGAGGGCAGAGCAATGGCATCAGTGGATGAAGGTGGCGTGCGTTGACGAGGAGCGGAGCAATGGCGGTCAGTGGCTTCACAGTGCTGAAAGGGTGGGTAGGGAGGGGGGGGGGTTCGGGAGGAAAACCTTGCTAGCGCCCATTTCATTTCCTCCAGAAATGGGCATGTTTTACTAGTTGATAAAGCAAAGGGGCAATTACCTCTTTGTTTCACATTACCATAGCCTGCCCCCCCCCCCCCCCACCAAACCAGGTTTCACCCACTCTCTCTGAAACCACCCAGTCTCTGTTGCTCTCTCATATACTTCCTCCCTCACTCTTCACACATTCTCATAACCCCCCCTCCTGTGTCTTTACCCAGTCTCTGTTACACCCCACCCCAACCTTCCTCAAGTCTCTCTGTCCACTGCCACCTATTCCTCTCACCTTGCAGGCTGCATTCAATGGGGAGGGGAGGAGGACAAAGGATGTTTCCCCCCCCATGATTTGTCTCTCTCGCTCTATGCTCGTGCCGGTTGGTACAGGAAATACGTGCTGACCTTTTGGTTTCAAGTTCTACAACACTTACCGAACTTCTTGCTGTGCACTCCGGCGCAAAAGCAAGAAACACACCATGTGGGGCAGCTGTACAAAACAAGTCGGGGGCATGAAATTTCAGATGTCAGCACCTAATTTCTAGGTACTATGGCTGTCTGGCACCTGGGATTTAGAGGGACTGATAAGCAAACAACTGATGGGGAGGATGAAAGGTAAATGCGAGCACTAGAGGCTACTAGCACCTGCATTTACCTACACAGAATGCTCAGAGGGCTCTAGCGCAGCCAACAGGCAAGCCAGGGAATACCAGCTCATTGGTAATCCCCCCACCCCCACCCCATGATCAGAAACTATGCTCTGGCTCAGAGGCACTTTTATTGCCTTAACTCTATGCCAGCGTTACAGTTAAGGGGAAAGCCTCCTCCCTGCTCTGACAAGGCAGTCCGCGCAGTCCGAACTGTCAGTGTCAGCCCGGGAAGAGGGGGGGGGGGGGGGGGTGCAGTAGACCCTCAGACCCCGCATGCAAAAAAAAAAAAAAAAAAACAGCCTTGTAGTCCATTGGGGAAAAAACCTCCCCAGCCTGGTGGTCCAGTGGGACCCCTGTCCTCACTCCCCCCCCCCCCCAGTCCGGTTTGACCCGCAACAGGGGACCCAACTTCAGCTGTTCAGCGCTCGTAAAATTGGCTGGCAGGGAGGACATAACCCCCTCAACTGGACTGCTCTGGCATGGACAATAATATATTTAGTGACAGCATGTTGGTGGAGGAGTAGCCTAGTAGTTAGAGCAGCAGGCTGATAACCCGGGAAGTCAGGTTCAAATCCTCCAGCTGCTAACTATGCTCTTAAGCAAGTCATTTAATCCTCCTTGGCTTCAGACACAAAATCTTAGCTCTTCTTTAACAAAGCCACACTAGCAATTCTGGGCAAGGTTGCCAGCTGTGAAAAATTTTCCCAGCCCAAAACCAGCCGTAAACCCGGCCAAAAACCGCCCGCAGCCAGCCCCCGTCTCCCGCGTCACCGAACCCCGCCCCCAGCGTCACCTAACCCCGCTTCCCACATCACTAACCCCGCCTCCGTCACCCCTAACGTCAACCTCGCCCCTGAAAGGCTTCTATTGGACCAAATTGGACCAATAGAAGCCCCGGCAGCGGGAAAACCGGCTAATCGGCGGCTGCGAAAACCCACCCAATGCCGCACCGCGGCCGCTCGAAAACCCGCCCAAAACACTGCAACCCACACGATTAGAAAATTCCCCGCAGCCGTTTCCGAAAAGCCGCCCAATTCGGCGGCTTAACCGCAACCCTGGCAACAGCAAATGCGACTAAGCCCACAAGAACTGAATGGGCTTTGTCTTATTTGGCAGGCTGGTGTGGCTTTGTAAAAGGAGCCCTTAAGATTGTAAAGCTACTACTACTACTACTACTTATCATTTCTATAGCGCTACTAGACGTACGCAGCGCTGTACACTTGAACATGAAGAGACAGTCCCTGCTCGACAGAGCTTACAATCTAATTAGGACAGACAGACAGGACAAACAAAAGATAAGGGAATATTAAAGTGAGGATGATAAAATAAGGGTTCTGAACAAGTGAATAAGGGTTAGGAGTTAAATGCAGCATAAAAAAGGTGGGCTTTTAGCTTAGATTTGAAGACGGCCAGAGATGGAGCTTGACGTACCGACTCAGGAAGTCTATTCCAGGCATATGGTGCAGCAAGATAAAAGGAACGGAGTCTGGAGTTAGCGGTGGAGAAGGGTGCAGATAAGAGTGATTTACCAGGTGAACGGAGTTCCCGGGGAGGAATGTAAGGAGAGATGAGAGTGGAGAGGTACTGAGGAGCTGCAGAGTGAATGCACTTATAGGTCAATAAGAGGAGTTTGAACTGTATGCGGAAACGGATAGGAAGCCAGTGAAGTGACTTGAGGAGAGGGCTAATATGAGCATAAAGCCTCTAGAAACAGGAAAATAACTGGTGTGCCTCAATGTCACTCACCTTCAAGGTGCAAGTTTAATAGAAATAAGTTATACTGGGTGTTTTTTTCCTCCATGTAATATTTTACAATTTTCAAGGGAATGTTGGCTCCATTCCATTGCTCTGACATTACGATACCGACTATTTGTGGTGTTATTAACCAAAAACTGTGGTCCTGTGACTATCTGTAGGCAGGGTGGTATAAACCCATGCATTTAGGCCGATCTAGCAGGATTCAAGAAAAAGGAAATTAACAGATAAGCCATTGCTCCCAAGGGGATATTTAGCCTTAAGTATTTTTAGGTTGTGTAAAGTGGGTATTTATTTAGTTGTTGCATTTGTATCCCACATTTTCCCACCTATTTACAGGCTCAATGTGGCTTACAATTTCCGTCATGACTTCAGAGTACAGATACAATTTGGTAATATATATAGAAACATGGATGATATAATGATCAATCAGGTAAAAAAAGGGAGAATATGCAATTGGTATCACATATTGAACATGAATTACATGATAAATTAGGCAGTACTAAATAGGGAGAAAATAATCCGATTGTTAAGTAGATGATTGATAATTTCGGTTCCAATTATGAGTCATTATGGTAAGTCATGTTAAAGAGATGCATCTTCAGTGCTTTTCGGAAGTTAATTAGGTTGTGAATTATTTTCAGGTCAAGTGGTAAAGCATTCCACATTTGGGGAAATGAAGATTTAGGAATGTGTGTGCTGATCTTTTAGCATTCCTGGGTGGTAGGTCAGTGAGGTCTAACATGTAGGTCGGGGCATCACCGTGAATTATTTTATGCACCAGAATGGTAAGGTATCTGATTTTAGTTTTAACACCCATTTACTGATTATAAACAAATGTGTCTTAAAAAAAATACATTTTGTTACATAATGAGTATTCCAACTCCCTGGTTCAATTATTTTATTGATTTGTGACAAAGAAACAAAGATATAAAGAATTAACAAAAAAAAGTCAACACTGGTATTTTTAAGGCATGAAGACTTGTTCATTTTTTTTTTAACTAGCTACAGTAGCTGCTTTGCAAGTGCACAGAACTAGTAAGAAGCATAAATACACTTTAAAAAAAAAAAAAAAAGCTATCTAAAATATTTAAATGGCTAAGAGAAATCCTCACTGAAAACATTATTAAATTGATTCAATGTCTTTTTCCGTTTTGTTAGAATAATAAATAACTCGTTCAAGAGAAAATAGGTTTACGAACGCCCTAGGGTGGTCTGTATGTAGCACAAGTTATGCTCAAAACATGATTAGATCTTAATCTATACCCTGATGAGAGAAAGATAACCCCATTAAATAAATTAGGGCTATGTTTACTAAGACACGCTTATAGGCGCGTTAGCGTTTTTTTAACGCATGTTAATGATTAGTGCATGTTAAACGCTAATGCTCCCATATGGGTGTGTTAGCGTTTAACGCACGCTAAATTTAAGGGTGTGTTAAAAACGCTAACGTGCCTTAGTAAACAAAGCCCTTAGACAACAAGGACACAGTGAATGCTATAATAATCCACAGGCTGAGAGGATGAGGGCTTTCATCTGTATGTACCCTTATTACTTTCACCGCTGGGTAGATTCCTCCTGGCAAAGGGGTGGGTTCTTGAATAAATACAGTCATGCAGACACATTATAGACAAGGACTAAGCTAAAATAAGTTAGGGGAGCTTTCCTTAGTAATATAAAACTACTGAATTTAGATTAACATTGCTGGACATCATTTTTTTTCATTTCAAAATGCAAGTGTAAAAAAAAAAATAAAAAAATGAAAAGATAAAAGTTCAACGAGTGTCCATTTTGCTTTACTGATTGAAAGTTCACTGGCTTCTAATCACCTGTACAGGGCCTTCTGATCTCCTTCTTAGTGGCCGACACTGCTACAGCCACCTCGGTTTGATCCTTGTGGCGGTTCCATATTCTCATGCTATCCGTTGGCTGCACGCTATGCAGTCAGAAGGTGGTCAGAAGCCCCTATGCAGGTTAGCAGGAACGCTGCCTAGGGATGCATAAATTGGGTATGTACTGCTTTAGACACCTTCCCAGGAAGATTCTTACAAAGTACATGGTGGGACTTTGGCCAAGTCCTTCCCGTTCAACACTGCACTTGCATGATGACATAATCTTCTTCCAGGAACTTCTCTTCCTTCACCGTTTCAAGATGATCCCATCCTCCGCTCTGCATGCCTCCATCAGGGATCTGCTTAAGGTCCAGGTACAAGACCATAGAATTCTGACTGAAGTCTGGACGCACTATCCACCTCTGCACGTTTTCAAATGGAATCTGTGGAAACCACACACAGTAAATTATACAAAAAAATAATTTTCCTTAACGTTTAGGAAATTTTAACTTGATTACTAAGGAGTCTTTTTTACTAAAGCTTAGCACACGCTAACAGACATTAGCGTGCGCTGCTATGTGGCCCATAGGTATAAGACACGCAGCATTTAGCACACGCTAAGTTTTAGTAAAAGGGACCCGTTAATGTTTAGAGGGGCTTTTTCTCTACATTAACTACTACTTATTTCTATAACGCTACTGGACATACGCAGCGCTCTACACTGGGCATAAAGAGACAGTCCCTGCTCGACAGAGCTTACAATCTAAGTTTAAACGATTTTTATTCAGGATGAAGCATATCCAACACCCAAGAACAAAATATCAACTCTAAACAAGATCTTCAATCAAACATTGCAGAACAATAATCAAAAACAACAAAGATTTGGATAGCATTTGATCCCATTTTTGTTTTATGAACATGCACCCCCTCCCTCCCCCCTCTATACCATAGTCCTTGAGCAAAGCGACAATGTGCATTCAAAAATCACCCCTCTCCCTCCTCCAACCCAACCACCCTAGGCGTAAATGAACACTAAGATGACCCGAGATCTGGACTCTTATGATCCCAGGTAATCTCTGATAGTGTAATATCAAATATTTCCACCCCATCCTCCCCTAACTAAGCAGAGAGCCCCTAAAATAACCCCCAGTATGACACTACCAACTTAAGAAACGCTCTGACATCTATTCAATACAGCACTTCTTGCTTTATGGGAAATTTTTTTGCAAGTAGCAACAGAGCTTACAATCTAATTAGGACAGACAAACAGGACAAATAAGAGATAAGGGAATTACTAAGGTAGGAATGTGCTCAACTCCAACTTACACAAACTTAAGAGCTACGTGTGCATTCACTCTAGTAATATGACAGAACGCATTTTACAAGGAAATCCAACAAATAAATATGACATTGATATAAATTTAATGGTTTGTACAGGCGAAGAATTTCATTATCTTTCATGATCGTAGATCACCCATGTGTACAACTGCCTGATCACACACACAAGTATTAAAACATAAGACATGCTATACTGCATCAGACCAAACGACCATCAAACACAGCATCCTGTCTGACGGTGGCCAATCCATGTCACAAGTATGTTGTCAGACTTGTGAGTTCTTGTGCCAAGTGGAGCACTACTGAGCGCGGTGACACGCCCCCCCCCCCCCCCCCCCGTTCTCTGCTTAGCGGCCGAGCAAGCCCGAGGTTCACCTGTCGTTCCCCGGAGGTTGAGCCCCCCCAGGTGCGGGCGGCCGGCAGGACTTGTGCGGGAAGCTGAGAGGGGCGCTAAGGAACCAGCCGGAGGGGAACGGAAGAGAATGGTCCTGGTACAAGCAATGTCCAACAGGCAGGCAGTAGGCAAGAGTAATCCAGGTACAAGCAATGTTCAACAGGCAGGCAGCAGGCGAAAGAGTAATCCAGGTACAAGCAATGTTCAACAGGCAGGCAGCAGGCGAAAGAGTAATCTAGGTACAAGCAATGTTAGCAACAAGGGACCAGCAGAAGCAGCAGACTACAGAGTAGTAACACCTACAAAGTAGAAGCCAAAGCCCAGAAGCAGAGAAAGATTTCCCAGAAATAGTGCTGGAATCAGCCCATAACAAGAAACAGCTGAGAGGAAGAGCTGCCATGGGTTGGAGGGATATCAGAGGACACCCAATAGGAGAGGCAGAGAAAGAGCAAGGGAGAGTCCATAGGTAGCCAGGGTAGAGAGCCAGGACACACACAGCCAATCCGCAGAGCGGAGAGGCGGGGCAGAGAACCCGGCAAGTTGAGTGTGCCCAGCCAGCGTCCGTCGGAAGAGAGGAGAAGAGGCGCGCTGACGGAAAGAGAAAGCAGCGTGGGAGAGGACGCTGATCAGGCGTGCGCGCCCGCTGGTCAACAGGTGGAAGCAGCATCGCAGCAGGGAAACCCAGCCTCGCAGAACGGCGGAGGACAGCGCCCCAGGAGCACCATCACCGGCAAGGTGAGGGGCGTGACATATGCAGAAAAATCACAAAGAAAAAACCCAGTCCTTCCCCACACCCAGGGACAAAGCAATGACTTTCTCAAGCCTGCTGGTTTAATAATGATCTATGAACTCCAGGAACTTGACTAAACTCATCCATTTACTAATACATGACTTGGTACAATATAATTAAGTAGGATATACAGGCAATAAAATATTTTTGTATCTTTTATTAATATAATTTAACCCCCCCCCCCCCCCCCCCCCCAATATTCAGCTGATGGCAGTCAGTGTTTAAGCACTGATCGCTGCCAGCTAACTTAGACCTGGATATTCAATGCCAGGCAATATCCAGACATGACTGGCCAGGAACTAGCCACCAGCACTTACTTGGGTTCCCAGATGATATTCAGCCCATACCTGGATAAGTGTCTTATGCTGAACATCAGCTGGGACCCGAATAAGTGGGTTTCAGTCTGACAATACTCCTTTTCCTACCCCCCACCTGATCTCCATTCCAAGCCCCTCGCCAAATGAAGGGCCACCGATAAGATTCCATCCTACAGAAACCCCGCCCCCCCCACACCCACCCATTTCTGGGACTTATGTGGAGGTGATCTCTAGTGGTCTTGTGGAGCAGAAGTGGTCTCCCACTGCTGTCACCCAGCTCCAGGTTCAAAACTGGCAGCAATGACTCCCTAACTACTACTCTGAGAACCAACGTAGTCCTTTTTTCTTACTTACTTTCCTACAGAAAGGTTTGTTGACCTTAAAAATAACTCCTTCCAGCTTTGCCCACTGTTTTTTTTATTTCTTCGATATGTTCTCATTCAGCTAACAACTCCTTGAGGTAATCCCCCATCTTAACAAAGTTAGTTTTTTTTTTTTTGGAAGTCTAGAACCTTCACGTTTGAATGAACTCTCTCCACACCTATCTTAATATCGAACCACATCATTCAGTGATCACTGGCTGCCAGATGATCACCTACTGCATGATCAGAAACATTCTTCCCCGTTCGTAATCACTAAGTCCGGTGTAGCCCCATCTCATGCGTGTTCCATTACCAGTTGCTGGAACAGTTCTCCCTGGAGAGAATCCAGGATCTCCCTACTTCTAGATGACTCTGCAAAAGGGATAAGCCAATCAACATCCACCATATTTTTAAAAATCACCTATTAATAGTACTTCCCTTTTCAAAGCTATATTTTGAATGTTTTCAATTAAATCTCTGACCACTTCTGCCTGTGAAGAATTTTCACACCTATGAAAACAGACTTTCCATTCCCTCCTTCCAGATTAAACCAGTGTGCCTCTTCCTTACCCTGTAAGTCCTGCAATGCCACTCCACCCTTTCTTCCTCTCCTGTCCTTCCTGAACAGATTATAGCAGAGTAGAACCATATCCTGGTCATGGCTCTCCTTGACCGACACTAAATCCAAGTGGGCCTTTCTCATCACAGCCTCCAGATCTAGAACTTTATTATTTCCCATACTAGGGGCATTTGTATTCCAGATGTTGCTCTTTTTGCCCCCATTTCTCTAGAGATTTCACTTACCTGGGGGCTTTGATCATCCAGCCCCAACGTTTCTAGTTCAGAGTCCTCTTCAGTAGGTTAGCTAGTCTGTTGCTGAAGAAACTTCTTCCCTTCTTTGATAGATGGGCTCCATCTTTGCTCACCAGCCCTTCAAAAATTGCGTAGCCACACATTCATCTTACAGGGTGTGATCTTCTCTGCCTTTACCCTCAACAGGGGAGGATAACACCACGTTACACTTATCTACTTAACTTGGATTGGCTACTGTTGCCAACTAGACACTGGGCTTGATGGACTTTTGGTCTGAAACAGTTTGGTAGTTCTTATGTTGTCAGAATATCATAAGTTGAAATATTCCTTCTGGGACAGGCAGTGGCGTTCCTAGGGTGGCTGACAGCCGGGGCGGATCGCCGATGAGCCCCCCTCCCCCCCCGGGGCGAAAGGACACCTCCCCCTGGCGAAAGGACCTCCCCCCCCCCCCGGGTGCATTTTTACCTGCTGGGGGGAGGGGGGTGCCGCGTGCCTGTCGGCTTCGCTTGTTCCCTGCTCCCTCTGCCCCGGAACAGGTTAAGAGATGAGCAGAGATTTGCTTGTAATTTCTTGTCAGCCCCTCTTGCCCCCTGTCCCCCAGCGGCGTGCACCCGGGGCGGACCACATAGTAACATAGTAGATGACGGCAGAAAAAGACCTGCACGGTCCATCCAGTCTGGCCAACAAGATAAACTCATATGTGCTACTTTTTGTGTATACCTTACCTTGATTGGTACCTGTGCTCGTCAGGGCACAGACAGTATAAGTCTGCCCAGCACTATCCCCGTCTCCCACCACCGGCTCTGCCCCCCCCCCCCCCCCCCCCCGGTACGCTACTGGGGACAGGGGGCAAGAGGGGCTGACAAGAAATTACAAGCAAATCTCTGCTCATCTCTTCACCTCTTCAGTTCATTTTTAAACCCAGCTATACAATCCGCTTTCAAATCATCTTCTGGCAACAAATTCCACAGTTGAAATGTGCGCAGAGCTGAAAAAAATATTGTCCATGATTTACTTAGTCCTAGTGCTACATGAAATGGTAAAATAACTGTTCTGTTTACCTGTTCCATCCCAGTCATGATTTTATAGACCAGTAGTGTGTCTCTTCTCCTGCAGGACGAAGAACCCTAAGCTGTTTAGCCTTTCCTTAAAATAAGAGCCATTCTTACATCTATCATTTTGGTGACCCTTTTCTGATATCACTTTTGAAACCAAGTTGAACACAGTACTTGAGGTACAGTCACATCATTGATTTATACAGACTAAGCACATAAGCACCGCCACGCTGGGAAAAGACCAAAGGTCCATTAAGCCCAGCATTCTGTCTCCGACAGCGGCCAATCCAGGCCCCAAGAACCTGGCAAAAAACCCAAAATTTAATAACGATCAATGGACATTTCCTTCAAGAATCTGTCCAGACCCCCTTTAAACTCAGCAAGGCCAGCTGCCGTCACTACCTTCTCCGGCAATGAGTTCCAGAGTCTAACTACGCGCTGAGTAAAGAAAAACTTTCTCCGATTTGTTCAAAACCTACCACATTCTAATTTCATCTTGTGTCCCCTGGTTCTATTATTGTTAGAAAGTGTAAACAAACGCTTCACATCTGTCCGCTCTATCCCGCTCATTGTTTTGTAAACCTCTATCATATCACCTCTCAGCCGCCTTCTCTCCAGGCTAAAGAGTCCTAGCCGTCTTAACCTCTCCTCATAGAGTAGTCGTCCCATCCCTTTTATCATTTTTGTCGCCCTTCTTTGCACCTTCTCCAATTCCTTTATATCTTTTTTGAGATAAGGCGACCAGAACTGAACACAATACTCCAGGTGCGGTCACACCATGGAGCGATATAACGGCATTGTAACATCCTCATGCTTGGTTTCCATCCCTTTTCTAATAATACTCAACATTCTGTTCGCCTTCTTAGCCGCCGCAGCACATTGAGCTGAAGATTTCAACGTCCTATCCACAATGACTCCCAGATCCCTTTCTCGGTCCGTAACTCCTAACACGGAACCTTGCATAACATAGCTGTAATTCGGGTTCCTAACACAGTCTTTCATTCTCTATTCCTTTCCTAACATTATATTAGCATAAGAACATAACAATAGCCATACTGGGTCAGACCAATGGTCCATCTAGATAATCCGCACAGGCAGCATTTGGTGTAAAACACTTGATACTCTCCATCTCAATGCTGTCTGCATCTAAGTATTGTTGAATTGGTAATTATTACTATGTTACTATCCTGCTTATTTTCGAACGAGGCCGGCCATCTTCCGACACAAATCGGGAAATGGCCGGCCATCTCATAAACCCGGCCAAATAGGTATAATCGAAAGCTGATTTTGGCCGGCTTCAACCGCTTTCCGTCGCGGAGCTGGCGAAAGTTAAAAGGGGCGTGTCAGCAGTGTACCGAAGGCGGGACGGGGGCATGGTTACCAGATGGCTGGCTTCGGCTGATAATGGAAAAAAAAGAAGGCCAGCTCTGATGAGCACTTGGCCGGCTTTACTTGGTCCATTTATTTTTAGGACCAAGCCTCAAAAAAGTGCCCCAACTGACCAGATGACCACCGGAGGGAATCAGGGATCACCACCCCTTACTGCTCCAGTGGTCACCAACCCCCTCCCACCCAAAAAAAAAAATTTTTTTACATTTTTGTGCCAGCTTCTATGCCAGTCTCATATGTCATACCCAGCTCCATGACAGTAGTATGCAGGTCTCTGGAGCAGTTTTAGTGGGTGCTGCAGTGGACTTTAGACAGGCGGACCCAGGCCCACCCCCCTCTACCTGTCACACTTGTGATAAATGTGAGCCCTCCAAAACCCACTGTACCCACATGTAGGTGCCCCCCTTCACCCATAAAGATATGGTAGTGGTGTACAGTTGTGGGGAGTGGGTTTGGGGGGCTCAGCACACAAGGTAAGGGAGCTTTGCACCTGGGATCAATTTGTGACGTCCACTGCAGTGCCCCCTAGGGTGCCCGGTTGGTGTCCTGGCATGTGAGGGGGACCACTGCACTATAAATGCTGGCTCCTCCCACGACCAAATGCCTTGGATTTGGCCGGGTTTGAAATGGTCGCCATTAGTTTCCATTATCGGCAGGAAACCAATGGTGGTCATCTCTAACGCTGGCCCAAATGTTGAGATTTGGCTGGCCCCGACCGTATTATCGAAACGAAAGATGGCCGGCCATCTTGTTTCGATAATACGGTCGGGTATGTCTCTTTCCGGGGCCAGCCTTGGAGATGGCCGACCCCGTCCGATTATTTATTTATTTATTTCAGATCATTTATACCCCGCCTTTTGCCGCAGTTTTGCAGCCCCAAAGCGGCTTACAATGAACTAATTAAAATAAATACATTACAGTTACATTTCAGTAGTTAGGGCGGGAGAACAAGGTAAGAAGGGAAAGGTAAGGGAGGCAAAGATGAACGACAGAAGTCCAGACGGGCCAAGAGGGATGATGAAAATCCAGGCTGACACAAATAGGTCCAGCAAGGTGATCCCAGTGGTGTGCTGGAGCCGGCTCTGTCCGGCTCGCAAGAGCCGCTTGTTAAATTTTGACAGCTCTTGCGAGCCGGTTGTTGTTGGGGGCGAGCCGGCTCCATTAGGGGAGGTAAGCATGGCAGGAGGGCGCCATCACAGGCCATGCTTACCTCCCCTGCCGCTCCGAAACATGGTAAACGATGTCCTTCGCCCCCACACTCCCGCTGCCGCTCCCATCTGACTTTTTAAATTACCTCCGTCGAAACCGCTATTTAAAGCCCTGCTGTGTGCAGGCCGTCTCTCCAGGCTTCCCTTGCTTGCTTCGGTGACGTTCGCGCCCTTAGTCCCGCCTTCTGACGTCATTTCCTTTTTCCGCGAAGGCGGGACTAAGGGCACGAACATCACCGAAGCAAGCAGGGGAAGACTGGAGAGACGGCCTGTACGCAGCAGGGCTTTAAATAGCGTGGGCTTCGACGGAGGTAATTAAAAAAAGACAGATGAGAGCGGGAGGGAAGGACAGGGGAGGGAGGAGAATCACTGGGTATGGATGGGGAGAGGGGGGCAGGGGAGAGATTTGCTGGGCATGGATGGGGAGAGGGGGGGCAGGGGAGAGACTTGCTGGGCATGGATGGGGAGAGAGGACAGCTTCAGGACATGGATGGAGGGGAGAGCAAGAGAAATTCTGGACATGGATGGAGGGGAGGGAAGGGAGAGAGAAGAAATGCTGGACATGGAGGGAAGATAGAGGAAGGAGATTAGATGAGGGAAAAGGAATTGAGGAGAGAAACTGCACATGGATGGAGAAAATAGGAAGAAGCTAGATCCACTGGACAGTCAAGTCTGCGGAGGACCAGAAATGAAGAAGAAAGGAGGAAAGAAAAGAAATAAATGGAAAGGAAGCCCTGGAAACGGAGTCAAGGGAACAGATAGAGAGCAGCAGAATCAGATACTGGACCAGCATGATCAGAGAAACAAAGTCACCAGACAACAAAGGTAGAAAAAAATAATTTTATTTTCATTATAGTGTTTGGAATATGTCCACTTTGAGAATCAGGTGCTGAACGTTAAAAGTTTATATTTATTTACTTATTTATGGCATTTTATCCCATATTAAACATGAATTAGATTAGAACCTGGGATCATTTAATTTTTTTTCCTGGAGAGAGTAATGCATTGCCCCCTCCCCCCGGCTATGGCCAGCTCTGCAATTTTGGGGGGCCGCTGAGGTGGGTGGGGGGGCGCCGAGGTGGACCGGGGAGAGAGCCTGTTGTTAAAAGTTTACCAGCACACCACTGGGTGATCCCCACATAGTAACAAAGGAAGCAGGAATGCTTAATGTAAAGTTAAGCTATTGATAAGGTCAGGATCAATCATTTGTTGATGAAAATCCCTATTTAACTCTTACTGTGAAAAAATATCCCTCCTATTATCTTAACTGGGGTACCAGCCTATAAATCCAATAATATAAATGAAGGAGGCTGGAAATACTGCTACTACTTAACATTTCTAAAGCGCTACTAGGGTTACGCAGCGCTGAACAGTTTAACAAAGAAGGACAGTCCCTGCTCAAAGGAGCTTACAATCTAATGGACAACATGTGCAGACTTTTATAACTAAGCTACTTTCTTGCTTTTGAATACACGCAGAATTTATCAATTTGATACACAACTCTCCTGAAGTTTTAAGACAGTTTCCCAGCAAACCAATACTCACAAGTGCAGATTCCTCATCATCAGAGGCAGGCTCCATTTCAGGACTCTCCCACTGAGAAATGGGGCTGTACAGGTCCTCCTCCTCCTCCTCTTCCTCATCCTCAACCTGAAGAGCAAGATGATATCCTCATGAGTATCCCTGTTCAACCGCAGGCATTTCTGAAGATGGAAGTCGTCTCCGCATTCATGTCTGTACTACTAATCATTTCTATAGCGCTACTAGAGATGTGTGCAGCGCTGTACACATTATGAGCAGGTACTTTCTCTGTCCATAGAGGGCTCACAGTCTAAGGAGTGGCGTAGCTAGGTGGGGAGCCAGGGGAGCAGCCGCTCCCCCAAACGGAGTTCTGCAGGCACCAGCACCTATTTTTTTTTCATCCTGTTGCACTGAAAATGTGCGCCGGCGGAAGTCCGCTCTCACTCCCCCCTGCGCCGTCAATCTGCCTCATCCTGGCTCCGCTTCAAGTTTTTGTACCTGGGGCAATGGAGGGTTAAGTGACTTGCCCAAGGTCACAAGGAACCACAGTGAGAATCAAACCCAGGTTGCCAGGATCAAGGCCCAATGCACTAACCATTAGGCTGCTCCTCTAGCCTATGTTTTGTCATGCCTGCCTGTATCTTCCTCTCTCTCCAGAAGCAGAATATCTATTAAGGAAAATGCCCTCATGTTTTTACGCAGGCACAGGTTTACCTACCTGTGCTGAATTAGCTATCTCACAACTAGGGAAGAGCTTATCAGCTGCTGCACTGGTCTGCCAGTGGCCTAGTGGTTACAGTGGAGTGGAGGAGTGGCCTAGTGGTTAGAGGTGGCTGGTTCGAATCCCTCTGCTGCTCCTTGTGTTCTTGGGCAAGTTACTTAACCCTCCATCGCCTCAAGTACAAACTTAGATTGTGCGCCCTTCAGGGACAGGGAAGTACCCAGTGTATCCGAATGTAACTCACCTTGAGCTGCTACTGAAAAGGTGTGAGCAAAATCCAAATAAATAAATGGTGCACTAGTTGCCTTTGTCTCTTCACATATATAGGTCTAAACCTTCCCACCATCATGTCTCCAATTTTGTTCAAATTTTATCTGTTGCACGAGTCAGGTGTTAAAGGAAGTTTCCCAAAATTTGAGGTCTCTGACTGCAATAGTTGCAGATCTAGACCCCCTTTTCTGAAAGGTTGTCAGTCCATGAGCGCGCGACATTTACCAAAATGCCATTTTGGGGGTCTAATAAAATCCAACACACATTTATAAGAATGGCTAAAAAAATTCAAATCCTGTACAGTTTTTGATGCTAATTCCGATGAAATACATTTTAACATTATGGATGCAAAATCCAGTCAAACAAGCTGACTCAAAGTGTGCATCAAAATTGGTCGCGACTCATCGGAACATATTTGGACCAATATTCAGACTGCAACAACTTCCATGCAAACAAAGATACAGACTTGAAATTTTGAACAAGCATTATGCTTGTGCTGGACATAATACTGCCAGATTTGCAACTAACCAGCATCTATAACCGCCCTGCAGGATCTCTTCAAAGTTGGCACTGTCAGCGCAAATGGTAAAATGTACCAAAGTTCAAAGCCAATTATTCAAAAAGAGTCTGCCTGAATCAGCTTGTGAACAGTATCACCTGAAAGAGAAAATTCTGCTCTACAACACTGACATGTTTTTGTTTTGCAATGCCACCATTAAGTAGCCATTTACTCAGCTCAAAGTATGTTATATTTTGTGTGCGTGATGTATTGCGTTGGTCCATGATGGCTGAGCCATTACTGGTTATCACATTGAAACCAGAATTCCCATCGCCGTAGGGGCCACGCCCGATAGCCATGCAGTAACAGCCACGGGTGGGTATCTTTACTGCAGGACCCCAAGCCTGATTGTAGGTTTCTTTACTGCAGGTTCCCAAGCCTGCCTTCTTCAGTTACGTCATCATTGATCTGCAAGAGAACGGTTTCAGGGAAACTATATTGCCGACCAGATGATGTCACTGATGGAGCTGGAATAACAGCAATGATAAGTTGTTCTGGGATCCAGCAAGTATCGCGTCTTACTGGCCAATAAAATGAAGTAGCGGGGACCATGAGGATGCATAAAGCTTATGAAAGCATCTTTCTGTTCAACTGACGTTTCACAAACGTTTCCAATCCACCATAACAGCGCACAATAAACGATTGGACAATCAACGAATAAAATACGAATGAATAAATAATTATATCAATACTTTTAAGCGACTATGAAGACTCGATTTCCTAGAAATGAAGAAAAATTAGCGCATCAAGCGTACTAAATATAACATACTTTGACCTGAGTAAATGGCTACTTAATGGTGGCATTGCAAAACAAAAACATATCAGTGTTGTAGAGCACAATTTTCTCTTTCAGATGATACTGTTCACAAGCTGATTCAGGCAGACTCTTTTTTAATAATTGGCTTTCAACTTTGGTACATTTTATTTATTTGTTGCATTTGTATCCCACATTTTCCCACCTCTTTGCAGGCTCAATGTGGCTTACAATACATCATGAATAACAAGAATACATGAGAAAGTATACAATTAGTAATAGCAGAAGGATTTTGGGTAACGTGATAATGATAAAATATGGTATTATTTTAACAATCAAACATAGTAAGAGATATATAAGAAATATATAGCAGTTATAGAGAGAATGTATATTTAGTAATAGCAGAAGATCTTGGGTAACATGATAATGAAAGAATATGACAGTAGTTTGGCAAGCAAATATTGTGGGGGTAATTCTGGGTATTTACCATTTGCGCTGACAGTGCCAACTTTGAAGAGATCCTGCAGGGCGGTTATAGATGCTGGTTAGTTGCAAAATGTCCAGCACAAGCATAATGCTTGTTCAAAATTTCAAGTCCGTATCATTGTTTGCATGGAAGTTGTTGCGGTCTGAATATTGGTCCAAATATGTTCCGATGAGTCGTGACCAATTTTGATGCACACTTTGAGTCAACTTGTTTGACTGGATTTTGAATCCATAATGTTAAAATGTATTTCATCGGAATTAGCATCAAGAACTGTACAGGATTTGAATTTTTTAGCCATTCTTATAAATGTGTTTGGATTTTATTAGACCCCCCAAAAATGGCATTTTGGTAAATGTCGCTCGCTCATGGACTGACAACCTTTCAGAAAAGGGGGTCTAGATCTGCAACTATTGCAGTTAGAGACCTCAAATTTTGGGAAACTTCCTTTAACACCTGACTCGCGCAACAGATAAAATTTGAACAAAATTGGAGAACATGATGGTGGGAACTTTTTTTTTAATTTTAGACCACTTGGCATGGAATGACCCAAATGTCAAGACTTATAGGATTAGAGGGTTGTTCTGTTCAATTCCCTCCCAGTGAGTTCAGACTAGTCATTGCCTTTATTATCATTAGGTGGTTGGAGTCTAATCCTGGGATAGACAGAGGCACTCGGGCCGTGGGTTGCTGCTGTCATCGTCTTTTTGAGATGAAAACTAAAGGCATATAGCACAGCACCGAAACCCAACATACAGCATTGACAATAACAAAGGGAGCTCACCACAATGGACTTTTAAGGAGAATACGAATGCTACGAGATTGCTGGGTTGTGTTACAATGGAACAAGGTGTGATCAACATCATTCTGCACCCTTTCACATTTGAGACATTCTCCACAAGGTAAGATTAAAGTAGCCCAACAGAGAAGAATGCACACCTCCCAAGGAGTGGCCAACTGGAGGATGCACTAGTCCTTGAGTTCTGCCCACCAGCTGGAGACAAAGGAAAACTGATAGGTTCAACAGTGGCGCCAGCCTTCATCAGGGAGCGATGAGAGAGGAGAAGATCTTATCTGTTACTTGTTGGCAGGGGTTGATGGGCCACTAGTCTAGAACAGTTTGGTAAAACTATTGAAAAAGGGGAAGGGAGTCCCCCTTTTCTTTAAGCCTTTGGAGTGGAGCTCGGAGGATTATTGCAGGAACTTGTAGTACAGTTATCTCTATATGTAGATATTTGAAGGAATGCTTTTCTCTGATGAATGTTCTACACGCTTTCCTATCGTTTCAATGGATCTCTTTTCTTGAGATATTTATTTTAATTTTGTAAACTGCTATGATCTATGGAAAGCTTGACAGTGTATCAACTTTTACTAAACTATAATGAGGTAGGGTTAAATCTCTCTATATAAAAAGCAACACCAACGTTCTATGAAGCCTCCAGCCGGAAGTGTGAAGGGGGCGAGATATCCGGTTTCCCTACGAGTGTCTGCCCCGCCCTCTCTGTAACACAGTCAGTGAAGGAAAACAGCAGAGCACGAAATCAAATCGCTGGCTCTGTAACAGTGAAGGACTCAGAGGGGGGAGGGGGGAGGGGAGAGAGGCCAGAGGGCAGGGACACACACACTCCCACATGCACACAGAAGAAAACATTGCTAGCCCCCCGTTTCATTTGCATCAGAAACGGGGCTTTTTAGAGCACGAAATCAAAACGCTGGCTCTGTAACAGTGAAGGACTCAGAGGGGGGAAGGGAGAGAGGCCAGAGGGCAGGGACACACACACTCCCACATGCACACAGAAGAAAACATTGCTAGCCCCCGTTTCATTTGCATCAGAAACGGGGCTTTTTTACTAGTTTCTCCATATTGTATAAACGTAGGGATAAAGGATCAGAACCCAGGTGAAACTATTAAGGGGGTTCAATGTGGTAAAGATCAGGAACCTCTAGTCTGTCCTGTAAAACTAGAAGTTTGTGTTATGCCATGTTCTATAATAAACAGGAATACTAGTGGAAACAGGTGCCTGGGTCTTTCTGGCGGACTACATATTTGAGCAATTCATAGTAACATAATAAATGACAGCATAGTTATTTTCTCGATTGTATTTTGTATATTCCTTCCTCTGCAAGCTTGGCCTGAAAGCACTCAGATCAGCTGTCATCTGCATAAGTTTCGTTTCTTCCTACTGCCTGTACACTGAGTGCATAAGTTTTATTTTCCAGTAAAGAGCAAATATTGTTCTGCGCTTCTGCTAAATCACATGACAAGGAGAAACACATGAGGAACTGAAGCTATGCGGCCCATATATGGCAGATAAAACAACTGATATAACCTTGATGGTGAGTGAGGCTGAAGACCCTCCAAAGAAGAAGATGTTCCTCCATAAATGTGTGTTTAGGGAAAAGAGACAACAAAAAAAGGGGTGGGGAAAATAGGCTCTATTCAAACAATGGGGCAGACGTATAAATTAATTAAAACAATGATTTTTATTGTGAATAGGTGACTCAACACAGCCGTGTTTCGGCGCCGTAGCGCCTTCCTCAGGAGTCTTCCGGAAGATAATGGCATAAAGAAATGCACAGTTCCTCCTTAAAAGAGTGGCGATGCAAAAATCTCAAGAATATTTGCACATCCGAAGAGGAGGAACTGTGCATTTCTTTATGCCATTATCTTCCGGAAGACTCCTGAGGAAGGCGCTACGGCGCCGAAACACGGCTGTGTTGAGTCACCTATTCACAATAAAAATCATTGTTTTAATTAATTTATACGTCTGCCCCATTATTTGAATAGAGCCTATTTTCCCCACCCCTTTTTTTGTTTTCGCTTTTTTGTCCCGTGGGGATCAAGTGCACCTCCACACTCCGTGTGGTTTTTCTCTGATAGGGAAAAGAGAAGCCAGGTGTTTCATGCAACTTGTTTTGCTGTTGCTGCATGATGGGGATCACGTGTTGCTGATAAGGGATTAGCCAATAAGCACAAAGTGTGCATGTGAACAGAAGCATGTAGAGGAGTGGCCTAGTGGTTAAGGTGGTGGACTTCTACATGGAATGTTGCTAGTGGAATAGCAACACTCCATGTAGAATCTCAAATAGTAGCAACAGTGGAAGAGTGGCCTAGTGGTTAGGGTGGTGGACTTTGGTCCTGGGGAACTGAGGAACCGAGTTCAATTCCCACTTCAGGCACAGGCAGCTCCTTGTGACTCTGGGCAAGTCACTTAACCCTCCATTGCCCCATGTAAGCCACATTGAGCCTGCCATGAGTGGGAAAGCACAGGGTACAACAAAAATAAAATAGATACTATTGGAGATTCTACATGGAACGTTGCTACTATTGGAGATTCTACATGGAATGTTGCTATTCCACTAGCAACATTCCATGTAGAAGGCTGTGCAGGCTTCTGTTTCTGTGAGTCTGACGTCCTGCACGTACGTGCAGGAAGACTCACAGAAGCAGAAGCCTGCGCGGCCACATTGGTGATCTGCAAGGGCCGACTTCTACATGGAATGTTGCTAGTGGAATAGCAACATTCCATGTAGAATCTCAAATAGTAGCAACAGTGGAGGAGAGGCCTAGTGGCTAGGGTGGTGGACTTTGGTCCTGGGGAACTGAGTTCAATTCCCACTTCAGGCACAGGCAGCTCCTTGTGACTCTGGGCAAGTCACTTAACCCTCCATTGCCCCATGTAAGCCGCATTGAGCCTGCCATGAGTGGGAAAGCGCAGGGTACAAATGTAACAAAAATAAAATAGATACTATTGGAGATTCTACATGGAATGTTGCTACTATTGGAGATTCTACATTGAATGTTGCTATTCCACTAGCAACATTCCATATAAAAGGCTGCGCAGGCTTCTGTTTCTGTAAGGACGTCAGACTCACAGAAGCAGAAGCCTGCGCGGCCACATTGGTGATCTGCAAGGACCGACTTCTACATGGAATGTTGCTAGTGGAATAACAACATAGAATCTCAAATAGTAGCAACAGTGGAGGAGTGGCCTAGTGGCTAGGGTGGTGGACTTTGGTCCTGAGGAACTGAGTTCGATTCCCACTTCAGGCACAGGAAAGCGCAGGGTACAAATGTAACAAAAAAAAAAAAAAAAAGCAGGAGAGGATGGTAGAATATTGGAAATAACCATGTTTGTATAATGAGAAAGAGTAACAGAATATAACTATATATGTATAATGAAAGAAAACAAGAAATTTCCTTATATGAACAATAAGTTAGAATAGGAGAAAATCACATGATTTCAAAAAATTAAACTTTATATACTGTTATAAGTACAGAATGAGAAAGCTTTGCTGAGCAGATTTTGCTACTCAGTCTGAGCATCTGGCTTTCTGGGTGACAAACTGCTCCAGAGGGATCAATCACTTTTGTACTGACTTAGAGAAATACTAATAAAGATTTTACTTGGTTGCGCCAAAACTAAGTCTGATTACCTCTCTTATGCCAGCCTAAGAGATTCTTCTCCAAAGCTGAAAGGTATTCCCCTCTCAAGGGACAAGGGCTGGGAATTACAATTTCCAAGTACATGTATGAAATTTAAAATGGCACAAGGTGTGATCAAGATATTCTGCACCCTTTTACACTTGAGATATATTCTCCACAAGGTAAGATTCAGTTCAGCCTCCCGAGGCAGCGTTTTGTGAAACAAGTGGCCCTTGTCGGGGTTGGGATCTAGGTCGTCTTTCTTTGAAAACTGATCGCGAGGATGGATTTGTGGATTTCTCTTTCATGAAGAGTGATCGTGAGAGTGCCGTTTACTGGGATTGATATGAAGTAAAAGTGGAGACAAGAATTGGAGCTGAATGGATTCATGTCTTCACTGCAATCAACATCGAACTAAGGACAACGATTTTAGAAGACCTTGTTTAGGATGAATTGTAGAACTTTTGATGAGTGCCTGTGATCTTTGATTAGTTTAGATTTTGGAATTAACTGCAAGTGTGTGTAATCCCCCATTATAGTGGGGATTACTAACCTGATGAGGGACCCCTCCTTCACAGTCACCGGGAGGGGAGGAGCTAAGAGAGTGAGAAGCCCAGCCTTGAGATGGAGTGTTTATGGGAAAGTGCTGGGGAAAATGTTTCTGGTTATTGAAAGACAGTAGGGGTGGAGTTTGGAATTAATGGTCTTTCATTTCCTCTACCCCCGCCAGGACTCGTGTGGAGAGGGGGTGTCCTGGATAGACCCAATCACCTAAGGCTGAATTAAGTGGATGTTTCTGTCAGTAAAAACATTAACCATGGAGTGGAGGAGTGATTCAGGTGGGAAGCAGGGGCAACCCAGCCCAGGAGCAAGAACAGGGAAGGAGCCTGTTTAGGTCCAAAGGTAGCAGCCCTGAGAGGTACACCTTTGAGATAGAAGGACAGACAGGGAAATATGGTCCTAAGAGGAGACAGCTTGCTACAAAAATGCTGCAGGCACAGTCTTGGATTATTCTGCCCAAAATGAGGATAGGTATGGGACTGGAGGAGCTGTAAATGCTTAAATACCCTAGGAATTACAAATAGACTATTAAGGAACACCAAAGTTGCATGTTATTTGGTTTGGAAATAAACTAAACTGATGGATATGGAAAGAGCCGCTTACAGATGATATGAAGTTGGATAAACTGCCGATTGCAGAACTCAAGTAAAGTTCATGTCTGGATTACAACACCCAGACTGAAGTATTTCTTTGAGTGAGGGTGAAGTTTGTTTAATTTTATTTATGGCATTTATATCCCACATTATTCCCACCCATGGACAGGCTCAATGTGGCGTACAATAGTCTATTAAACAACATTAATACAAAATACAGGAATTATCGTCAGAGAAGGGAAAGAGGAACAACAGGAGGGAGAGGGAGACAGGGAAGGTGACAATCCTGAACGAACAAAGAAATATTAAAGAGTAAAAGCTTGGCCTACCGGAGTAAGTCCGGCCCCGGCCCAGCTCAAGTAGAACTAAACTTTTGCTGCGACCCTGGTTTCGGGTGCTGACCCAAAGAGCTAGCTGGTGCCCGGAACATTTATGGTGAAACCAGGGTTACATGTGTTTGGTTTAATACTGATGTTTTTGTGAACAGTCTGGTTTTTTTCTACATCAGGTGGACTGTTTTTTTTTTTTTCATACTGTTCTCTGTTTCCCGATTTCAAGTAAAGCCTGTGATGAGACTTGGGACCCCATGAAAAGCAATGACTGGTTCCTGGCTTGTGGACCATAGCAGACTGCTGGGGTTTTGAGGCTTTTGTTATATATATATATGTATTAATATTAGATTTGTCCTGTGCAGTTCCTTTCAAAGCTCTAATAGTGGCAAATATTTTTTGGACTTGAAATTTAAAAATGCAAATTTTTAAAAAGTAAAACGATGGCAGATGAAGACCCACATGGTCCATCCAGGCTGCCCAACAAGGCAGCCAAAGCCTCACCCACCGCTCCATACAGGTTACATGCCTTCATGATCAAACGCTCACATCGCAAACAGGGCAGTCGGCAATTCGCCATCATGCCAACCACATACAGGTAGTAATTTAGGATACATCTTGGAAAAGTGGTTTTATAATTTTGGATGCAGTACAGTTACATTGTCAATATATGATTAAACACAACAAGGAGAGTCCAAATCTCCTGCAAATACACACAAGAAAACAACAAATCAAGCGGAAGATGTCCAGAAAGATCAGACTGAAGTCATAGATGTTAAAAGCCAAAATGATTTATTAGGACCCTACATGGTCCGTGTTTCGGCCGAAAAGGCCTTCTTCAGGGGTCTTCAAATTGGCACAGTCTCACAAGTAAAGCCGGCTTTACTTGCGAGACTATGCTGCATTTGGACAGCACTAGCTATGTGTTGTCCAGATCGTCTCATTTCATAAATACTTTTTGGAAGGATATATGCCAATTTGAAGACCCCTGAAGAAAGCCTTTTCGGGCGAAACACGGACCGTGTAGGGTCCTAATAAATCATTTTGGCTTTTAACATCTATGACTTCAGTCTGGTCTTTCTGGATATCTTCCGCTTGATTTGTTGTTTTCAATATATGATTAAACCAACAATCCAACAATGTTGCTAACATTTTACTTGCTAAATGTCAACCTCAAGCTATCTTCCCCTCCCCCATTGAGATTCACATCCTATGCTATGAGTATGAGTGCTGGATATGTGCTATAAAATACACATACTTGATCTTGATTTGTTGCTGTTCTTTGGGATACAGACCACGGAATATTACTGCAATTTACATCACAGAGCCTTTGTAAGAGAGTGGGTGATATAGTGAAGAGCAGTCCCTCACTGATATTATAATTAAGTCATCTTACAGCAGGGGGCGCTAGCTCACTGATGCTAAGAGTAAGCCGCCTTAGGGTAGGTGGGACAATCCTGTTGAGTCAAGGGGGAGAGACTCGAGCAGAGAGGAGCTGAAATGCCCTGAGGCTGAATAGTTCGGAAAGGTTCCGAGTGCAGAGGACTGCAAGGGTGTGGCAAGCAGGGCTGCTGTACCTAGGAAGAGCCTGGGGAAGAAGAGTGGCCCTAGCAAAAACAGCGCTATCCTGTGACATAAGAAGCAGATTTAAGATAAGTTAAGTTTATCTTACAACCTAGGAAGTCACCACCAAGTGGTGCCCAGTGTGGAATATTGAAACTGGAATGCTGGGGATTCTAGGAAGAGACAAGGTGGGTGGGTTGCCTGGTGGAGGGATGACCAAGAGTGTGCCGTGGGCCTACAAGAGCCTGGCACAGGAAAGAGTGTTTATAAGTGACTTTGCTATGTCTAGTATCCCTGACCTGTAGAGAGAACAGGTTACACATTTCTAGGCATGTAGGCAAACACTTTCCTTTCACCTTTAACCCCTGTGCAACTGTGTTTACTAAAGGCCCAGCCTGTCCAGCGTTATAATTAGGCCTGGAAGAAACTGGCTGCCAGAGGGAATTAAGCAGAGCTCTTATATGCTATCCAAGAAGGTGAAGTATACAGGAAAACAGAAAAGAAAGGAAGACAACAGAAAAGATTGTCCTGGAGCAGACGAAATCTTGCAGGTGCTCACCCTGTGCATTTGGGCTGTACTTTTAGCCAGACAGGGTAGGATTTCTCTGCCATCATTTACTATGTTACTGTGATTTAAAACAAAACCCCCAAAAAATAAATAAACACACATTCAAAATTATGGACCAACAAAATCATACTAATAGTACTATGAATTTTAAGTGCCTATGTAACTAAAAATGTGCAAAATGTGGATGAGTAAATCATTTACGAATACCATTTCTACATATTTTTTTTTTATTTTTATTACATTTGTACCCCGTGCTTTCCCACTCATGGCAGGCTCAATGCGGCTTACATGGAGTAATGGAGGGTTAAGTGACTTGCCCAGAGTCACAAGGAGCTGCCTGTGCCTGAAGTGGGAATCGAACTCAGTTCCTCAGTTCCCCAGGACCAAAGTCCATCACCCTAACCACTAGGCCACTCCTCCACTGTTGCTACTATTTGAGATTCTACATGGAATGTTCCTATTCCACTAGCAAAGTCGGCCCTTGCAGATCACCAATGTGGCCGCGCAGGCTTCTGCTTCTGTAGAAGCCTGCGCAGCCTTCTACATGGAATGTTGCTAGTGGAATAGCAACATTCCATGTAGAATCTCCAATAGTAGCAACATTCCATGTAGAATCTCCAATAGTAGCAACATTCCATGTAGAATCTCCAATAGTATCTATTTTATTTTTGTTACATTTGTACCCTGCGCTTTCCCACTCATGGCAGGCTCAATGCAGCTTACATGGGGCAATGGAGGGTTAAGTGACTTGCCCAGAGTCACAAGGAGCTGCCTGTGCCTGAAGTGGGAATCGAACTCAAAGTCCACCACCCTAACCACCAGGCCACTCCTGGCAAGTCAACCATTTGGCAAAATAAATGCATAAGAGGTTACCTAAGCAAACCAGATGGACTATTTCAGTCTCTATCTACAGTCACTGATACAATAGTAGATAGCGAATCATAGAAGATAAATATGGTTGGACATACCGGTTCTTTTATCCTCCTCTTACGACGGCTCTGGGGACTGGTCAAGTGACTTCTAAAATCAAATATAGTAGGTACAGCATTATCTTGCAGACGCGTTCTGTAAGGACTCTAAAATGAAAATTTCAAACCTTATTATATTTTTACAATGAGATAGTACCAATCACAGCTATACAACCTTTCAAGTATCAGAAAGTAAAACAACGAAAGAAGCATCTTCATTATCATAAATAATAATCTTGCTTCTCACAGGTCTCCCACTTAGCCATCTCTCTCCTCTTCAATCTGTTCAAAATTTTGCTGCACGACTAATATTCCGCCAATGTCGCTATGCTCATATTAGCAGCCCTCTCCTCAAGTCACTTCGCTGGCTCCCTATCAGTTTCCGCATACAGTTCAAACTCCTCTTATTGACCTACTAGGAATAAATGCCCGTTTCTGAGGGCAATGAAACGGGCGCTAGCAAGGGGCCCCCTCCCTCCGAGCTACTTGCCTTGTTCGGTGTTGGCATCGCTGTGTGTGGGTAGGGTTTTGTTTTTATTTTGTTTGCTGCGCCTCCGTGGCCGTGCCTGTGGCGTTTCGGTTTCGGGCCTCGAGTGTTATAGCTCCGCCCTCGACGTCATGACGTTTTGACGCGAGGGCGGTGCAGACACTCCAGGGCACACCGGATATCTCGGGTGCCTCAACTTCCGTGGAGGCTTCAGAACGTTGGGGTTGCCTTTTATATATATAGATAAGTGCATTCACTCTGCAGCTCCTCAGTTCCTCTCCACTCTCATCTCTCCCTACATTCCTCCCCAGGAACTCTGTTCACTGGGTAAATCTCTCTTATCTGCACCCTTCTCTTCCACTGCTGACTCCAGACTCCGTTCCTTTTATCTTGCTGCACCATATGCCTGGAATAGACTTCCTGAGCCGGTACGTCAAGCTCCATCTCTGACCGTCTTCAAATCTAAGCTAAAAGCCCACCTTTTTTATGCTGCTTTTAACTCCTAACCCTTACTCACTTGTTCAGAACCCTTATTTTATCATCCTCACTTTAATATTCCCTTATCTCTTGTTTGTCTGTCCTAATTAGATTGTAAGCTCTGTCAAGCAGGGACTGTCTCTTCATGTTGAAGTGTACAGCGCTGTGTACGTCTAGTACCGCTATAGAAATGATAAGTAGTAGTAGTAGTAGTAGTAGTAAATAAACAGTCATGGACTCCAAGATGGTGTTGACCGATTTGGATGTGGCTGGTGTTGGGACAGCTCACATATCCTGGATATGGGAAAGTGTGTGTGTGTGTGTGTGTGTGTGTGTGGTGGGGGGGGGGGGGGGTACGTACGTCAGACTCACAGAAACAGAAGCCTGCGCGACCGCGTTGTTGATCTGCAAGGGCAGGCTTCTACATGGAATGTTGCTAGTGGAATAGCAACATTAACATTCCATGTAGAATCTCAAATAGTAGCAACAGAATCTCAATAGTAGCAACATTCCATCTAGAATCTCAAATAGGGAAAGGGAAATGGGACTTGATATACCGCCTTTCTGAGGTTTTTGCAACTACATTCAAAACGGTTTACATATACTCAGGTACTTATCTTGTACCAGGGGCAATGGAGGGTTAAGTGACTTGCCCAGAGTCACAAGGAGCTGCAGTGGGAATCAAACTCAGTTCCCCAGGATCAAAGTCCACTGCACTAACCACTACGCTATTCCTCCACTCGGTCTTGGTCATGTTTAGTTTCTAACCACATGCTAATCGATTAGCGCGTAGTGATGCAGCTGTGCTAGCAGATGAGTGCTGGGCAAACCTACTCTCTGCCCCCAAACATGCCCCCAGCATTGAAAAATATTTTCCATTTCTTAGCATGTGCCGATCCCCAAACTACCGTGGGACACCTCAGTACACCCCACGGTAGGTGTTTTTAACCTGCGGTAAGCACGTCTTGGGAGTCCTTTTACTAACCTGCAGTAAGCACTAACCCCTGGATTCTATATATGGCACCTGAAAATCTGCACGGAAACCGAAGCATATTCTATAATGATGTGCATAACTTAATTGGTTAATTAGCTAATTAACACTGTTAATTGGATGTTAACAAGCAATTATCAGTACTAATTGGCTCTGAGATTTACGAGCACAACTCGCTAAGTGTACTCCATAACGTGGCGTGTCTAAATTCTACGTCGCATAGCTGAAAAGGGGGCATGGCCATGGGCAGAGCGTTTCTAAAATCTATCTGTATTATTATAGAACTAGCCTTTGAGCCCGTAAAAACGGGCTGGTATTGGGGTTTTCCTTCCTCCCCCCTCCCCGCTCCCCGCGAGGTCGCCACCGCTACCGTCCCCCCCACCCCACCCCCGGAGTTGCCGCCATCCCGCCACCTGGCCTGGGCCTTCTCTCCGCTACTAAACTTACACATTCATTCGCCGGAACGCAGCACGCACATCAGCTGAGCTGCCGTCGGCCCTTCCTTCTCTGCCTGTGTCCCGCCCTCCTGTGACGTAACGTCAGCGAGGGCGGGATACAGGCAGGGAAGGAAGGCCGACGGCAGCTCAGCTGATGTGCATGCTGCGTTCCGGCGAATGGATGTGTTAGTAGCAGAGAGAGGGCCCGGGCCGGGTGGGGGGGGGGGGGGGGGGAGGAACGGTAGCGGCGATCTCAGGCGGGCGGGCGGGGGGAGCGGTATCAACCTCGGCGGCGCAGTTTTCCTCTCTGTCCCGCCCTCGTCATCACGTATTGACGCGGGGGCGGGACAGAGAGGGAAGTCTCTACTGCGCATTTGCGAGTGAGTAGGTCACTCGCCGTTTATATGTTTGATAGACCCGATCTGCGCCTAATTTAGGCGTCATGATTTACACCAACTAAAATGTGGCCTAAAATGGACGAGCCGCTGAGCGTATTCTATATACCGTGTGGAAATGTAAGTCTATTCTATAAAATTTAGGCGTAGAGAATACGCCTAGGTGTAATTTTTTTCCACGTGGATTTTTCAGGCGCCATATATAGAATCTAGTCCTAAATTAAATGCACACTGCTGTTCTAAAGAGACTGTTAATCTGAATAACTGGTTGACTTAGACCATGTGGTATTCTATATATACTAGTGAGAAATGCCCGTTTCGGATAAAAATGAAACGGGCGCTAGCAAGGTAATCCCCCCCCCCCATCATCCTCCCTCCCTCCCGAGTTCCAGACCCCCCCCCCCTCCATCCCTCCCTTCCGATTTCCACACCCCCCTCTCCCTCCCTCCGTCCCTCAGTCACTTGATTGAGAGTTTGTGATTAAAGTTCGCAGCGCTCTCCCCGCTGCTGTCACTGAATGTGTGGGACTCCCCGCTGCTGTCACAGAATCTGTGGAACTCGTGCGTTGTGCCTTCCCTGCCCCGCTCTCTACGTCATCGCGTTTTGACGCCTCAAGTTTCCGGCTTGAGGCTTCATTGGAACGTTGGAGGTGCCTTTTACATATACAGATATTGACAGTGTTTCTCAACCCAGTCTCTGGGGCACACCCCAGCCAGTTGGGTTTTCAGGATATCCACAATGAATATCCATGAGATATATCTGCATGCACTGCCTCTTTGGTCTGTAATTTCTCTCACGCATATTCATCGTGGATATCCTGAAAACCCAACTGGATAGGTGTGCTCTGAGGACTGGCTCAAGAACTACTACTACCCATACACAAAAAGACAGTCCCTGCTCAAAGAGCTTACAATCTAGATAAGACAGGTAAACAGACAGAACAATTAAGGGTAAGGGAATAAAGAGGTACTGCACAGGATTCCTTTATGAATTCAAACATGCGTGGGATGTGCATAAAGGAATCCTGTGCAGTAGTTATGGATCCTCAGAAGCTTAGCCAAAATTGGGTGGTGGAGCCGGTGGGGGGGGAAGAGGGGTTGGTGGTTGGGAGGCGAGGATAGTAGAGGGCAGACTTATACGGTCTGTGCCAGAGCCGGTGATAGGAGGCGGGACTGGTGGTTGGGAGGCGGGAAATACTGCTGGGCAGACTTGTACGGTCTGTGCCCTGAATAAGGCAGGTACAAATCAAGGTAAGGT
Organism: Microcaecilia unicolor; assembly: GCF_901765095.1. Lineage (NCBI taxonomy): Eukaryota > Metazoa > Chordata > Amphibia > Gymnophiona > Siphonopidae > Microcaecilia > Microcaecilia unicolor. The sequence continues at coordinate 25,917,494 of NC_044034.1, forward strand.
ATACACATATGAGTTTATCTTGTCGGGCAGACTGGATGGACCATGCAGGTCTTTTTCTGCCGTCATCTACTATGTTACTATGTTAGTGGTTAGGAGTCAAAAGCAGTGGTAAAGAGGTGGGCTTTAAGTTTGGACTTGAAAACGGCCAAAGACGGGGCTAGACGAACATGTTCGGGAAGTCTATTCCAGGCCTCCAATCTGGCTTTCGCCCTCTTCATTCAACTGAAACTGCACTTACAAAACTTTCCAACGACTTGTTCCTGGCCAAATCCAAAGGTCTCTATTCTATCCTCATCCTTCTCGATCTAGCCACCGCTTTTGACGCTGTTGATCACAGCCTACTCCTTGATACGCTGTCTTCATTTGGATTCCAGTGCTCTTTTCTTTCGTGGTTCTCCTCCTACCTCTCGCTCCGCACCTTTAGGGTACACCCTGGTGGATCCTCTTCCACTTCTATCCCTCTACCAATCGGTGTACTCAGGGTTCTGTTCTCGGTCCTCTCCTGCTCTCCATCTACACTCCTTCACTTGGCTCTCTGATATCATCCCATGGCTTTCAATACTATCTCTATGCTGATGACTCCCAAATCTACCTCTCTACCCCTGAAATCTCAACCAGCATCCAGACTAATGTTTCAGCCTGCCTATCTGATATCCACATATTATCGTGAAAAATATGTATATTTCCCATAAAATGCAAACAAACATCAAATTAATACTATGACCTGTGTATTTTATGTATATTAGTTTATAAATAAGGAGAAAAGCCAACTGGATGGGTGTGCTCTGAGGACTGGCTCAAGAACCACAGTATTATCGTGAAAAAAATATATATCCTATATAATAATTTGCACCTCCAGCGTTCCATGTTTGGCTGTCTGGGTTTGTAACATCTCCTGATGTCAGCCAGCCTCCAGCGTTCCATTCCCCCTCACTGTCCGGCCCTCACGTCAAGACGTAATGACGTCAGAGGGTGGAACAGTGAGAGGGAAGGGAATGCTGGAGGCTGGCTGACATCAGGAGGGATGTTACAAACGGAAAGGAAGCCAGTGCCAGCCAGCCAGAGAAAGTTCAGGTACAAATCAAGGGGAAGAGAGAATTGCGGGACATTGAAGGGAGGGAGGGAGGAAAGGAAGGGAAGGGGAGGGCTGGACAGAGAAGAATTGATGGACATGTATGGAATGGGAGGACAGTAGAGGAGAGAATCACGGGACACGGATGGGAGGGCACGGAAAAGGAGAATCGCTGGACATGGAGGGGAGGGAAGAACTGCTGGACATGGAGGGGAGGGAAGAACTGCTGGACATGGAGGGGAGGGCAGGGGAGAGAGAAAAAAAAAAAAGCTTACATGATAGCCTTCCTAGGGCCTGTTTCATTGTTGAGGAAATGGGAATGGTTTCACTAGTTTCCAATAAAATGCAAACATCAAATTCATACTATGAACTGTGTATTTTATGTATCATTTTAATTTATAAATAAGGATTTTTCTGCCTTTGTTTTGTATCTTATTTTATGAAGATATTACCTGTTGCAAAAGTATCAAATCATTGTTATAACTTGAATTCAATTTGTTGCAATTTTGTAGAAGTTAATAATCAGTAAAATGCAATTTGAAACTTAGTCAGAATTAAATTCCACTTAACTGGCAATCCCCTCCCCCCCCCCCCAAAAAAAATGGGAGGGGGTTTGTGGGATTTGGGTGTTCTCCTTCCTTTTCTCTCTCTTGTATGGCTTTAAAGGGGCAAAATGACATTTGGCTTGAATAGAGGACATCAATGCTTAAATACTAAGTACAAGCTGTAGTTAATTTAATCATACTTACTTTTCGACGAACCATTGAGGAGTCAAAGTGTCGGGCACATAGTCTGTAACATTTATTTAAATGATCTGCTGTTTTATCCTCTAAATCCACTCTTTGACAGTTTTCCACCCACTGCTTACATCTAAATGCAAAGCACAAAGTTTCAATCAAAGGAATGCATCCTGATTGTTTTGTTCAATCCCATATACATACCTAGTTCACATAAGAACAAAAGAACCGACTTACTGGGTCAAATCGAAAGGCTCAGTATCCTGCTTCCAACAGTGGCCAATCCAGGTCACAACTACCTGGCAGAATCCCAAGCAGGGGCGTAGCCAGACTTCGGCGGGAGGGGGGGGGTCCAGAGGCCGAGGTGAGGGGGCACATTTTAGCCCACCCCCCGGCGCCGCCGACCCCCCCTCCGCGCCAATGCCACCACCAACTTTGACCCCCCCCCCCCGGCGATGACCCTTTCGACCCTCCCCCTCCTGCCGCCACCCTCCCCCGCTGTTGCCTACATTTGCTGACGGGGGACCCCAACCCCCGCCAGCCGAGGTCCTCTTCTTCCGGTGCAAGGCTTCGTTCTTTTTCTGTGAGTCTGACGTCCTGCACGTTGTACCTACAGGACGTCAGACTCACAGAAACAGAACGAAGCCTTGCAGATCACTACTACTACTACTACTAGATCAGCCAGCAAGGAAAACAATTACCATGCCTAGAGATATATATATATTTTTTTTTCTGCCATATAACTTTTTCTACTAGTAAACATAACTTCCCATTGCCATAGTTTTAGTTTATCTTTTGTGTATGCATTGTTTGGAATTACATTTTTGACATATATTATTCTTCCTTTTTAAATACGTATACGTATTTTGATATATTTTTTCTCAAACAATACTTTATTTTTTCTTTCTTTCTTCTTTTGCCGTTTTAAATAATATCATAAAGGTAAAATTAGTTGTACATTATTGTTTTCATTTTTCACGTGATATAATTTTGTTTTTTTAAGCGTTTTATTTGGAATCCCTATCTGTATTATTTAGTTTCCGTTTGTGAGAATTTTAGTAATTTCTACATGAAACTGGTGTTTGTTACTTCTTATTTAAATACTGGCCTTTTTTGGCACTCCTCATCTACATATTCTGTTCTGTTTATGATGCATATAAATATATATATGTGTTTTGATTTTAACTTTATTAAGAAAAATGTAATGTTTAGGTTTTTATATTAATTATCTTCTTTGTTTTTACAAAAGGTAAGATTGTCGGACATGATCCATGCTCTTTTATATATATTGTATGTAACATGTCTCTATCATTTTTCTGTTGTAGATATCTCAGATAGCAGACAAATCACTGTTTGTCATTTGTTCTGCCAGATTACTTTTTGCATTGAAATTTAATAGGTATGTTTCTTTATATAAATATATGTTGTTTTGATTTTAACTTTATTAAGAAAAATGTATTGTTTAGGTTTTTTTTAATATACGTTCCTTAAAAAAGCATTTTGAAATTGTATTCATTTTTATGTTAATATGTATTTATGTGGTTTTGATTTATTATGTTTATGTTCACACATAGACCCCTGACGCAGGCCTTTACGGCCGAAACACGAATCGTGTCAGGATGTTTTTATTGATTTGAAATAAAGACCTTGTCTAGGAAACACCATTTGTGAGAGGACTCTTTTGGATCTACTGTTTGTTTGTTTTGTCATGCCTAGAGATTTCCATGTCCACCTGAAAAATCCCAGCAGCCGGCAAGCTGGTACTGATCAGCCCAATCCACATATAAACAAATAGAATTTTGTGTCATTTAGAGTCCACATATTAACTAAGTGTGTACCAATAAAACATTCACAATAAAATCAACAAATGTACAACACAAACATTCTATACCAAGTCCATGGCCTGCAAGCAACTTGTACAAACAAAAGTAGCATAGTAGATGACGGCAGAAAAAGACCTGCACGGTCCAACTAGTCTGCCCAACAATTGAAACTCATATGTACTACTTTATGTGTTTTCAAATTCTTCTTAAATTCAGACAGTCGATGAAAGGTACAAGGTACACGACAGCTTATTCCAAAGTGAGAGGCAAAGAACTGTCCCAAGTATCTGCATAATGAATTTTTGCGAGCAAGGCAGCGCCAATTGTCGTGATCTTGCAGATCTAAGCGAGAGGACAGGCACAAGAATCTGTAACGCTTGCTTAAAATAAAGCAAAGCAATACCAAACAGGGTCTTTAAAAAATCAGAACCGTTTAAACCAGTGGCTCCCAAATCTTGTCCTGGAGGCACCCTAGCCAGTCAGGTTTTTAGGATATCTAAAATGAATATTCATGACCGAGATTTGCATATACTGTCTCTACTGCATGCAAAACTCTTCCATGAATATTCATTGTGGGTATCCTGAAAACTTGACTGGTTAGGGGTGCCTCCAGGACCAGGTTTTGGGAACCACTGGTTTAAACTATGTTCTAAAATTGCATTGGCAGCCAATGTAAAGCTTTCATCAATGTAGTGACATGATCAAATTGCGTTAAACCTACTATCAAGCGTACCGCAGCAGGCTGTATAACTTGTAATGTCTTGCTAGATGATTGAGAAAGACCCAAATATAAACTGTTGCAGTAATCCAGTGTAGACAATTTACCAAGATCTGAACCACCACTATCACAGTTAAAACAACATCAACTGAAGCTAGATAGTTTCGGAGAGAACATCAGATAAGCAGAATGACTACCCAGCACAGAAAAGGCAAAAGAAAAGGCAAACGCATTGGAGCCGACTCTGTGGGTGCTTGAGCACCCCCAATATTGAGAAAATTCCTTGTATGTGTCCAGGGAGGG
>NC_044034.1:26227146-26325321 GCF_901765095.1 Microcaecilia unicolor
ATCTTTTAAGACACTGCCTACCTGCTGGATAGTGATGGCACACTAGGAAAGCAAGTGAAGACGAACTCAAAATAACCTGGCTGTTCCTTAGCTGGGCCCTAGTATTACCATATTGAAAATGCAACCATACCAAGCCTCTGTGGTTATGCTCCACTAATAAGTAAAAAGATTAACTGGATTTCTTGAAAGGATTATATAAACTTAGGATGCATCATGATTAGGGACACACACATATGCTTATTTATTCAATATCACAATTCTTCATACAGCCACAAAACAACCTCTTAGGGTAGATAGCGCTCACAATGAGCTCCTTTTATTACCGACCAGACGGAGATAAGAGTTTTCAGTTGCCACAGTATAAGTTATCACAAGAACAAAATATAAGAAAACCAATATGGGCTTATATATAGCCCATTTATTTATAAACAAAAGAAATCTGCATGAAACAAAATATTTATTTTGACTGATAAAGCCACTTCCCCCTGAAACATGTTCAAAAGAGAATAATCCATTTGTCTATCTAAAAGGTAAACTTCTACAAAACAGATGAAGACCTGATTCCATGTGTGCCCCAATGAAAGGAGAGTTTAATTCTACTTCCATTTAATTTCAATGTATTCCATCAACTTTATAACACCAGGCTTCCCATGGTAGATTACAACAACAACAACTAAGACACGAACCCATCAGGAAACACAGGATATCCTCACTGAAATTTGGCCATTCACCATTGCCATTGCCCTCTTTCTCTCCCATCCAGTGTTCTATCTTGCCCCCCCTTCCTTTTCACACTTTATGATCATTGATCCCCCATCCCCCCCGGCTAAATATTAGATCGCTGTGGGGCCTAATTACCTGACGCTGGCTGGAATGGAACTGAAGATCGAAGATTCTTCTGCAGACGAGGAGGCAGCGGCAGGGGTGTGGAGGAGTGCACTATCAGGAAGCAGAACGCGCTACTAGCCCGTGGCTGCAAGAGTGCCGTGCACTGCGGTCGGCCGCGAACTGGGACAGACAGAGCAGGTGCAAAACACCTGCAGGAGCCGTTAGAGAAGTGGGAAGGGCGCAGTCACTGGTTCGCAGGGTGCCGCAGAGGAAGGCGTCGTGACGTTCATGGGCGGGACTCGAAGACCGGAGAGCGAGAGGAGCCATATGGGGAGGAAGGAAGGCATCGTGATGTCGACAGATGGGCGGGACTCGGAGACTGGAGAGGCCGAGAGAGAGCGAGAGGAGCCGCTGGGAGGAGACAAGTGAGTCGCAGTCTCTCTGAGGTAGGTCAGGTCAGCGGTAAGGCGCGCGCCGGTGCAGCACGGACGGAGCAGAAGTTAGAAGAAGGAAGGACACACACCCACTTGGTTTGCACCGCCCCGCCCTCAGTACGCCACTAGAACCAGCTCAATGCAGCACGAGGAGGCCTCCCTCCCGCTGTAATTTGTAGGGGGAAAAAAACTTTGCTGCGTCCCTGCTGACAGAGACAGCTGAACAACCAGCTCGCAAAATTCTTCAAAACGTAACAACCAGCTCTGCAGAGCCGGTGCGAGCCGGCTCCAGCACACCACTGGATACAAATGTAACAAGTAAATAAATAAATAAAATATAATACAATGCAATATAATACACACAGATTTTGGGTACCTAGTTTATAGTGCCCTTTACAGAATTGCCACCTATACAGATTTGTGCTTTTAAATATTGGGCCTTCAGATTTGTTTTACTAAAATTACTGATGTAGGGAAGCGGACAGTTTCACATAGCGCAAAAAAAAAAATAGCACCTAATAAATCGTTTCCCGTTTGTGCCCATTCCGTCTAGCCGACGATTCCTGCATGTACTGCTGTAGCTAAAGATATATCCCTGCTCTCAATCATACAGCTTCGACTGCAAGATATGGCTTCTTATCCAGATCAATTTTGTCATGTCCCCTCTTTTGGAATTCTGGGAAGTTGAGCACACAAATTTCCATACCTAACCCAATCTTTTCCTTTTGCTCACCCACTCAGTTCTGATGTTATTGTGGCGCAGTGGCCTAGTGGTTAGTGCAGTGGCCTGAGAGGTTCCAGGGAACCAGGTTCACTTCCCACTTCAGCTCCTTGTGACTCTAGGCAAGTCACTAAACTCTTTATTGCCCCAGGTAGAAAAATAAGTACCTGCCTATAATATGTAAACCACAGACGATATACTGCCTTTCTGTGGTTTACATATTATATGAAACAAAAAAAGTGAGGAAAAACCAAGTGAGGATGCCAAAAAGCACTTTATTGTATTAAAAAACAACCCGACACGGCCGTGTTTCGGCCCTAAGGCCTGTCTCAGGGGTCTTGAACAATCTCGGATGATCTAGTGTATGAACATACACTGGTAAATGTTTACTTAAATGAAGACTTCTTTGGTCTCCTCTCTTCTAGAATATCATATATTCAGTTACCAACTGATTTTGAAATGGCGATGCCGAAAAAAGCCTCCTCTCTTCTAAAATATCATATGTTCAGTTACCAACTGATATAAAAAGATCATCCGAGATTGTTCAAGACCCCTGAGGCAGGTCTTAGGGCCGAAACACGGCCGTGTCGGGTCATTTTTTAATACAATAAAGTGCTTTTTGGTATCTTTACTTGGTTTTTCCTCACTCTTTTTTTTCATATCTCATGGTATCGTGAGGGTTTTTACCTCCTTTTTTTTTTGTTTATTTAGTTTAATATTATATGCAGGTACTTATTTTTGTACCTGGGGCAATAAAGAGTTTAGTGACTTGCCTAGAGCCACAATGGCAGATCAAATGGGCATAGATCTCATCGTATTTTATAAGATGCACGCGTTAATGCTTGACACCCCCATGTTTCACTCATACTCCTCCCCCATGTGCACTCCCTTCCCAATTACATACTATGGCACTTAACACACAAGCTCACAGATTTGCATTTAGGGGCAAATGTATGTGTGACACATAAATCTGCATTCATGCACGACATAAGCCATTGTTCAAGTCCCTTTCCCTTGCTTCAACCTTTTGTTATCTGTGTGAAGCATAAATTCTGTCATAATTGGTTTCCACCCATTTCTGCTGGTAGATTATTCCAAAACACTATCACCCTTTCAGTAAGGAAGTATTTCCTTGCAGGATCTCTCAGGTTGTGTGTGTGTGTGTGTGTGGGGGGGGGGGGGGGGGGTGCTAGCATCTCTTCAACGCTGGACATATGACACTCAGGATTACTCTCACTTTCAAGGGTGATTGACCTTTGCGTTATCAGAGGATGCTGGCTTCCAGCACAGTTCAGTTTTGGATACTTGCCTTATCTAGAGAACAAAGAACAGAAGGAAAGGAATTTCAGCAACAGGTGACCTGTCAAGACTAATGTATTGTTGGAACTAGCACTGATGTAGCTATCTCTGTAGCTGCCATAGAAGGACGTTTACAATTCTAGAAACAGAATGGAGGTGTGTGGTTGATTTGAGAAGACTGGGCTTTAAGAGGCCAAACATAATGGCTGCTGGTACAGTAGAGCCCCTGAAACAAGACAGATGCAACCCTGATCTACAGACAAACATGATTTTGGGGAATCACTAGAACATGAGAAGGTAAGAACATAACAGAAACCAAGCCAAGTCAGACCAAGGCACATTGGGAGAGATTCCATATATGGCGCTGATTTAATTTAGGTGCCAATTATAGAATATACTCAGTTGATATTTCAGCGCCTAAATCTACGTGCATCCATTTACACCAATGAAAACATGGCGTAAATCTCAGTTCGTAGATTTAGGCACACTGGGCCATATTCTATCACTAGGCGCCTACATTTGGACCACCCAGGAAATGCCCATTTCTCCGCCCATAACCATGCCCCTTTTTGCCTGTATGCATTAGAGGTTCGGTGCACATCGTTACAGAATACGCTTAGCGAGTTGTGCCCCTATATTCTAATCAGTGCCAATTAGTGCTCATTATTGCTTGTTAAGTACTGTTATCAGCGCTCATTAGCTTGTTAAATTGCGTGCATTGTTATAGAATCCACGCCAATTTTGTTGCCGATCTCTAGGCACGCTATATAGAATTGGGGGTATTGTGTCCAGCATCCTGTTTCCAAGAGTGGTCAGTTGTAGTTACAGGTACCTGGCAGATCCCCAAAAGTATTTTATTTTTAAGAGCTCATTTCTAGAGCTAAGCGCTGTCTATCTCAAGTCTACCTGGCTAATCAATTTTATTTATTTATTTAGCACATTTATACCCCACTTTTTCCCACAGATGTGCAGGCTCAAAGTGGCTTACAATGTAATGATAAGGCTATCGCTAGATCAGGTGCTATACATTTACAATCAAATGAGATAGGATAGAAGGAACAAGGTAAGAAGAAAGATGGAAAGGGCAAGAGAGTCTAAAATGGTCCATGGAGATGTTGTTAGGAAGGACTGTTGGTGATATGATGAATCCTAGGAGTAGGCTATCCAAGATAGGCTGGTCTGAGGTAGATTCCTGATGCTGAGATGATTATGAGTGATTTAACAGCTTTCAGCAAGACAGTCTATAATGGAGAGCTGTTGTAGTACCTTCGGGACTAGTTGAGATAAGTTTGCCTTCGATGTCAGGAAACGAGGTGAATCGTCTGGACAGCCCAAGCTGACCCTGCATGGTGGTAAGGAAGCTGAAATCTGCTCCTCCAACCGTCCACTCCAGCCCCCATATGATTTATACACATCAAACATAAAGGACATATAATAAAAAACCAGCGAAGTGACCACAACTGTTATATAACGATTGTTTGGTTGATCGTTATACAACAGTTGTGCTCACCTTGCTGGTTTTTTATTATATGTCCTTTACCTTTGATGTGTATAAATCGTATTTCCAGTTGGAACATTGTTTCTGCACAGTCAATAATTTAGCCCCTGACACAGCCCTCTTGGGCGAAACACGGCCTGTGTCGGGCAATATTCTGGTATATGATATCAATAAAATCTTCACGTTTATCTCGATCTGCTGTTTTGTTTGTCCACATTGGAGTTTGCAGATCGATTGCCTTGCTGTTTTTTTGGGACCCTCTATGATGTTTGCATTCCACACGTGGTCATCACTGGTGTCTATTAATAAGGTTAAGTTTAGTTCCCCTGACTGTTTAGTACATTTAAGGAAATCACATCATTACTGTGTGGGAGAGATCGTTTATTTTAAAATTCCACCTTCTCTGAATTTTCATAAGTAAGATGGGTGCAAGAGGAACGGAAGACTTCTGTGAGATAATGAGAAATGCATTGCTACAGAACTCTGCTTCCTGGTATAAATTCCCAAAATACTTGCTTTCTTTTCTAAGGCTCTATTGCATTTTTCCAGGATGAGGTAAGAACTTCACTTGGTCAAATGGGTGAATGAAGTTTATATTACAGCTTCAGAAGGAAGTAAATGTTTGTTTGCTTTGAACTAGTTTGTATCAATTATTCCAAGAGGCCAGAAGGAGCCTTTATAACTTTTAGTAAGTCCCACATTTTGGAAAAAATAATAATAATTAATTGAACTAGGTCATCTCTGTTTTTTCTTATTAAATCTAAAAGAATCTTTTATAACAATTTTTTATGTGCTCTGAAAATAATTCAGTGCCCAAAATAGTACCTTAAGTGTGAGGCACCTTTATCTCTATCATTGCGTATAAGCTGCAAACTCCTCCTGCATTATTAATATCCATATATTTGTATGTATTTATATCAGATTGATACAGTCCCAACTCCTTCAAACAGCTGATATAAATCTGATTTCATGCAGCAATGTCTCAAAACTCCAGTGAGATAGCAGAGGTACTCACATCCAATATAATAAAACTCACCCTCAACGTTCTGTGGACACTGACGTCACTGTCAGGTCCTCCGGGCACTTCCTTCCGGTTCGAAGCCTTCGTGGTGGTGAAGCCACCGAAAACACTGTGTTGGGGCCGCGCCCTCGCATCAAACATGATGACGTCGAGGGCGGAGCAATGGCAGCAGATTGAAAGTGGCGTGCAAGGTCAGCAACAATGGTGGACGAACGCCGACGGAGTGAGTACGGATGGGGGGGGAGGTCCGGAAGGAAACCGTGCTAGCGCCCGTTTCATTGCCGCAAGAAACGGGCATGTTTTACTGGTTTATAATATAAGCTTTACGTCCCAATAAGGATCAATGTTTCACTGGCAAAGCAGGATTCTTCAGGGGGAAAAAACTTCCTAAGTACTCAGGACGGGCTACTCCACCTAATGCCACAGGGGTTCAACCGTCAAATTCTGGAACCTGGAATTCAAGCCTGTCTAAGGGCTGCATGCGCGTGTGCTAATGTAAGGATTCCACTTCAATATTTAACACCCCCCCCCCCCCCATGTGCTAGCAGCTACCAGTGCAGTAATGCCGACACAGCCCATTCAAATAATGGACTCTGTCGGCGTTGCCGTGGGATTGGGGGGATTGGATCTGGAAGGTGGGGGATGAAGGGATGGGGGAGAGATTGGATCATGAGATGGGATGGCAATGAGGTGGGGCTGAGCAGCACTTGATACCTGTGGCCTCCTCTTGAAGTGATGGCAAGTGCAGCTCTGATATCGGCAGTCATGACAGCTAATGCACAGGAATGACCTGCATGCTAACTATCACAGCAGACCGCTCTCCTGCTACACCCCAGTCACTTCCGCATTAGACAGGTACCTTTTTTTTTTTTTAACCATACTGCCTTGTTCATAGTGCAGTACATATTGGAATGAGACTATGCTAATGTCTACCGTGTGGTAAAACCCGCCCAAGCTGCTTAACGCAGCTTAGTAAAAGGGCCTCATAGTTTGTTTTTCTATCAATTTTTTTTTTCTGGAGGGATTTCTAGGCCTTATCAAAGAGAGATAATTTGCTTTCGGAAAGAGTAATTACATTCCCAGCAGCTATACAGAATGTTCCAGAGGGGAAGTTGTAGTATGGGAGTTTTACCAACGGATGGCAGTGCAGACTCCTAGTGAGGAGGGAAACATTAGCCCCACTTTCCCTTGGTGGGAAAGGAGCTAGGAAGGCTGGTCCACTTCTCCCCTGAGGGGAAACTGGAGAGAAGCCTGACCTGTATGCGAAAGATTTCAAAATCATAAGCTATGTCCCCAGGGGACTAACGGAGGCTCAGTGTTAAGTAATGACTCTTGGGACTGAAAAAGTGACCTTGGGATTCCAGTAAAGAAGGAGTCCTGAGACTGGAATACACAAGGTTATTGCTAAAGTCAAGAGTGTTAGTTAAATTAGTTGAAAGCCAGGGAGGACATGGCATTCAGAGAGAAGGAAAGGCAAAGGCAAGGAGCTGCACTAGCAAAGGTATTTTCAACATCCAATGACTCTTGCAGGAGAGGGGTGCGGATGATGTTGTGTCAGCATGCGGATTATGTCTGCCAGCCTTTTCAGTGAATAAAATTCATGTGGAAAAGTTATACCTGTGCGATGATTGTCTCTAACCTCATCTTGCCTTAGAGCAAATGATTTGCTGTAAATATTTTCACTGCAGTGCAGAGACTGTTTTTCTTGAGAACCACAAATTCCAGTGTGCTGTGTGTTATTTGGATGAGAAAGATAGCTGGAGTACTGTGCCGTTGTTCCAAGCCACGTGAAGGCCTGAGATTTATTTTCCCCTGTACAAAGAACCTGGTATTATTACACATTGCTTTGTGTATGAGTGACGGACTGAGCTGGGTGGATTGCATTCTTTTTATTGTACGTTATATATAAACAAACAAGATATCGAGAAAAGCAATCATAGAATCTGTAAACAATAATTATTCCATTATTGGTATATTCAAGTCTCTGTGATGGAGGGGAGGAAATAAGACCAAGGAGGAGGTGATCCACTGAGGTGGATGAACACTGACTCCCACGAGAAAACAATAGTTAGAGGAAAGTGGGAAGTGGACCAATGACTCCAGGGAAACGGGATACTAATGTATAAAGTACCACTTTATTCACAGACTCGACACAGTACCATGTTTCGGCCACAGGCCTACCTCAGGAGTCTAAACAATAGGTCAAAAAATATAATGATTAAAAAATGCACATATATATACATACACATATAGGCAGGCCTGTGGCCAAAACACGGTACTGTGTCGAGTCTGTGAATAAAGTGGTGCTTTATACATTAGTATCCCGTTTCCCTGGAGTCATTGGTCCACTTCCCACTTTCCTCTAACTACTGAGGAAATAAGACCAGCATATTGTCCCCAAATATTGCCAATATAAAAAACAAACAAGCCCAAAACTCAAGCAACGAAAAATGCTCAGTCCATCAGAGAGTTTTAAAAGCAGATTTTGTCTGTATTGCATTGAGAAAATACGAGCGGTTTCTGTCATTTTGCCTGGCAGCTACCCTGTGCAGTAGAAATATATCAGTTTAGATTGTAAGCTCTCTTGAGCAGGGACTGTCCTTCCCCATGTTTAAACTTGTACAGCGCTGCGTAACCCTGGCAGCGCTATAGAAATGCTAAGTAGTAGTAGTAGTAGTTTCATGAATTGTTTACATGGCTGAGCTAAGCAGAGAGGGAGCTGGGTAGTACCTTACATTAATTATTCACTGAAGGAGAGACAGACAGATGGATGGATCACATTTATTCACTAAGGTCCATATTCTGTAAAGGTTATGCTCCTAAATTTATGCTTCTAAAATTTATGCTCCTAATTTAGGAGCAAATTCTATTTTGGACCATAGAGTATGCTTGTAATTTAGGAGCTTAAATTTATGAGCATAAGTTATGCTCATAAATTTAGGAGCATAAATTTTAGGAGCGTAAATTTAGGAGCATAAATTTAGGAGCATAAATTTTAGGAGCGTAAATTTAGGAGCGTAAATTTTAGGAGCATAAATTTAGGAGCATAAATTTTAGGAGCGTAAATTTAGGAGCGTAAATTTTAGGAGCGTAAATTTAGGAGCATAAATTTAGGAGCATAAATTTTAGGAGCGTAAATTTAGGAGCGTAAATTTAGGAGCATAAATTTAGGAGCATAACCTTTATAGAATAAAGCCCTAAAAGGGATAGAAGTACAATGGATTTACTAAGGTAAGCACAAAGAGGAAGGATAGCTGAAGCTAATGGGGGGGGGGGGGGGGGGGGGGGGGGGGGGGGGGGGGGGAGGGGGGGTCAGAGAATTTACTCACCATAATTTCTTCTTGTAACCTAACCTAATTTGTCCCTTTACCCCAACTATGTGTTTCTCCTATCCGGAACTGGTAATCATCACTTACGGAATTATGTAAGCCACATTGAGCCTGCAAATAGGTGGGAAAATGTGGGATACAAATGTTATAAATAAATAAATAAATAAATAAAGAAGAACATACTGACAGTGACCTGGTGACTGGGAAGAAACATCTGGATCTTAGATTCTGTGCTTGGCCTTTTGGTTGAGCCAGGAGGTTGCTCTTTATTGGGGAACCCTATTACTGCTGGTTGCAGAGCTCTGTTAAAGACTGGTATACTGGACCACAGCAGCGAAAAGTACCCTATGGGTTCCTCCTGAACACCAGCAGAGAAGAGGTTGTCTTCTTCATTGGGGGCTGTTGGTGGCAGAGCTGTGTTAAGAGATGGTATTCTGGGCCACAGCAGGACCTCTAGACGCACCTTGAGAAGCTGGGAAGATCAGTCACTCATGGGAGATGCTCAGGATAGTTGCCAGCGGCAAAAGAGGCCCTTGGGAATGTGTTTGGGGTGTATCGGTCCATGGAAGCCAACTTAGGGCAAAGTCTTTGGAGGCACAAGTGGGTGCCCAAGGCCCAGCAGCGGGAAGCTGCCAGAATGTGGTCAGCACTGGGAGCAGAGCTGCAGCTTACTGGGTACAGATTGGCACAGGAGCCCAACAGAGGAGGTAGCTCCAAGGAGCACAATCAATGCCCGGAACTTGGCACAGGGATTGGCAAAGCCAGCCCTGCTCATCTTTCCTTGAATGTCTAGCAGCCATGAGCCTAGAGTGCTCCAGTAGAAAGGTGAGACTTGGGGACTGGGGGAGGGGGGAGGAAGGACCAGGGAAACACATAAGAAAGGAGTAAGGGGTGGGACATAGGCCACATGGCTACATCTACACAAAGACTCAGGCTAGAGTGACAAGAAGGAACCACAGGAGTTGATGCTTAGGCAAATGTACTAATGGATTCAAAGAGTGTTGAACTAATTGATTAAATGAATACTGGCTTTGAGAAGAAGTAATTGGTTAAGAGTGTTGGTACTTTGTGGTATATGGTTTTTATGGGCCGATGATCAGAAGCAAACATAGGTGCTAGAGGCTTTTAGCGCCATACTAGTGCCTGCATTTGCTACTACCCATGATCAGAGCCCCTGAGAGGGTGAAACAATGTGCTCGCGGGCTTTGAATGCAACTAGCATGCAAATGCATGCAAAACAGGGCTCTCAGTGCAAGTAGCATGCTAAACCTATTCATCTCCAATGATCAGCAACCAGTGTGCCAAAGACTGGCTCGCTGGCCGCTACAAACCTTACGCCAGCTCGGAGCTGGGGTTAGGGTTTCCAGACCTTGGGGGAGGAATGGTGAGCCCTGTCCAGCATGCATTTGCATGCTAGCTGGCCCCCATTCCTCCCAATGCAGCAGCTCTCTGCAGAACCCCAACCCGACCCCCCCCCCCATCAACAAGGGGTTTGAGGTCCAATGGATCTTTGGTCCTCAGGGATCTGTCCTTGGACCCCTTCTTTTTTCAATCTACACCTCTTCCCTGGGCTCGCTGATCTCATCTCATGGTTTCCAATATCATCTTTATGCTGACGACACCCAGCTTCATCTCTCCACACCAGACATCACTGCGGAAACCCAGGCCAAAGTATCAGCCTGCTTATCCGACATCGCCGCCTGGATGTCCAACCGCCACCTGAAACTGAACATGGCCAAAACCGAGCTCATTGTCTTTCCACCTAAACCCACTTCTCCTCTCCCTCCAATCTCTATTTCAGTCGACAACACTCTCATCCTCCCCGTCTCATCTGCCTGCAACCTCGGAGTCATCTTCGACTCCTCCCTCTCCTTCTCTGCCCATATCCAGCAGACAGCCAAAACCTGTCGCTTCTTTCTCTATAACATCAGCAAAATTCGCCCCTTCCTCTTCGAGCACACCACCTGAACTCTCATCCACTCTCTCATCACCTCTCGCCTTGACTACTGCAACCTACTCTTCACTGGTCTCCCTCTTAACCATCTATCCCCCCTTCAATCCATTCAGAACTCTGCTGCCCGTCTTATCTTCCGCCTAGACCGATATGCTCATATCACCCCTCTCCTCAAGTCACTTCACTGGCTTCCAATCAGGTACCGCATACAGTTCAAACTTCTCCTACTAACCTACAAATGCACTCAATCTGCAGCCCCTCACTACCTCTCTACCCTCATCTCCCCTTACGCTCCTACCCGTAACCTCCGCTCACAGGACAAATCCCTCCTCTCAGTACCCTTCTCCACCACCGCCAACTCCAGGCTCCGCCCTTTCTGCCTCGCCTCACCCTATGCTTGGAATAAACTCCCTGAGCCCATACGCCAAGCCCCCTCCCTGCCCATCTTCAAATCCTTGCTTAAAGCCCACCTCTTCAATGTCGCTTTCGGCACCTAAACATTGGACCTCTATCCAGGAAATCTAGATTGCCCCAATTTGATTGACTGCATTTTTGTCCTTTAGATTGTAAGCTCCTTTGAGCAGGGACTGTCCTTCTTTGTTAAATTGTACAGCGCTGCATAACCCTGGCAGCGCTTTAGAAATGTTGAATAGTAGTAGTCCTCCCGACTCCCCCAACACAAATTCAGGGGGAGGTGGAGATCCAGTGGATCTCTAGCCCCCCTAACCCCCCAGCATCCCTCTGATATCCTTGGTGGCCCAGCAGCCCTTCCCCACCCCCTACCTGCAGTTCTTCTATCAGCGCCGCCTGGAAAATGGCAGCGCCCAGCTCTGCCCAGTGCATCCTGGGATGTGCTGGGCAGGGATTCACACCATATAAGGTAGTTTCTGTTTAGCAAAACCTGTACACAGTTCAAAAAAGTTGTTAAATCTTTTGTTTAAAGCCTTGTTCACTGAGGTAATTTTGGGGTTTTCCTAGGGGGAAAGAGGGTAAACCCACCAATTAACCCTTCCCAGGATGAGGTACCAGGCGCCAAACACCTTCAAGCAAAGAAGTGATTCTTCTCTGCTAGGCGAATGGACTATGTCACAGGGAAAAAATTCATTTTTGATTATTATATTTTAATTGTGTTAGCAAATTCATCTTCAGCATCAAAGTGATTTATTTGTGTTAAAAGCATTTTACCCTGCTCAAGTTGGCTCTCTGAAAATTGCCCACACATGAATGTGGGCTACGGTTAAGACATGTTATTTTACCACTCATTTGTGCTATCCTACCACAGGTCCCATTTTATGCACTGAGACCTAGTTACTAATCACTGGGGCTAACAGAAAATAACTTCTTAATGATACTCAGGTTGATAACTTCCCCCTTAATTAAAGAAAAAAGGAAATGTCTATAGAAATCGAAATCATTGCTACATGTAATAAAAGTGAGCCAAGTATAGGACAATCAAGCCATTGTGACATCACTGATGAGTTTGGCTCTTAGGCACTGGTGGAATGAGGCATTATGACATCACAGTATCAGCACTAGTTACCAGAGACTGAAACTCTAAGGAGGAAGTTATCAATATGGGCTACTGGGGGGGGGGGGGGGGGGGGGGAAATTAGGGTAAACCCACCAATTAACCCTTTTCTTCCCCAGGTTGAGGCACCAGGCGCCTACTCAAAATTTTCAGATAGCCCATTTCCAAAGTGTAACTAACATTTTACCATGGAAAAGCCTTTGAAAATTGCCCTTGTAAAAATACATTTCTTATCCCTGGCCAATAGATGAGGTATGTAAAACAGTTTGTGTGCTGAGTAGGCAAGAAATACTATGGAGTCCAGAGAAATTAAAATCAGGTATCAAGGGTTAAGGGTGAGGCTTCTTTCTGTTATCTGAGACATCAGCTTGAAGCATTTGAATAAACTTGAAATTTCCAAAATCAGATCACAGCATGATTATTTCAACCTATTTTCCTCATGGAATAGATTAAATAAGAATGAATTTAAGTGTAATAATAATCAGGGCTGCTTTAATTTAAGGGCAAAAGGGGCAGCTGCCTGGGGCCCAGTGGGGGCTCATAGATAAAAGCAACCTTGAGTACCATCTTCCTTCTCCCTTCCCTGAGTCCAGCAGCTTTCTTAATTCCCCCTTCCCACCAACCCTGCTGTTTTCTGTCCAAAAAAAGTGTCATAAAGTTGTGGAGCAGCTGTCTAGGCCACACTGCTGATGGCTCTACTGTTCCACCCCTCAGAAACAGGAGGACAGAACTGGCAAAGCCACCAGCGGCCCAACCTCAACAGCCGTTCTGCTATTTTATGCCACTTTTTTTTTCCGCTGGGAACTGGCTTGGCAAGCAGGGGCAAAAGGAAGCTGCACTGCTGGACCACAGGATGTGGTAACAGTGGTTAGTGTATCTGGCCTTAAAAAAGGTTTGGACCAATTCCTGGAGGAAAAGTCCACAGTCTGCTATTGAGAAGCCACTGCTTGCCCTGGGATCTTGCATGGAATGTTGCTACTATTTGGGTTTCTGCCAGGTACTGGGCTAGATGGACCATTGGTCTGACTCAGTGTAGCTATTCTTATGTTCTTATGAGTGGAGGAGGGGGGAGGGGGGAGGGTTGGAAGTGGGAGGAAAGGGTACTGCTAAACTGGAAGCTGGGGGGGAAAGGATGCTGCTGGATCAGGAGTAGGAGGAGGGGAAGAGGAGAAGGGTGCATCTGGACTGGTGGGGGGGGGGGAAACCATCCATAAAATTTAGCCCAGGCTCTGTAGATGATTAAAGCTGCCCTGATAATAAGATAGCAATTTTTTTCTATAAGGATTCTTTATATAAGATTTATATAATGGTCTTTGTCTTCTATGTTTTGGATATGAGATAACTTCATATTAAATCAGACCATGTTTCGGTAACTCAAAATGAATTTCAAGGTTTGTGCACAGTGTTTTGTCACTCTTTCCTCTCCAGCTGTTGAATGAAATATCCAGACATCTTCCAGGAGTTCTTTTTATAAAGTTTAATTCTAATTTTCCTGGAACTCAGGAAGTGCTGTATTTCTAAAAAGAACAAGTAGGAAAGGAATCTTATCCCATATGGGAAATTGTAAGGCCAACAAACTAATTTCTTTTAGTAGGCTTGACCTTTGGAATTAGTTTGTAGCTTAAATAATACAAAATAATAAAACAATGTAGCTCAAAAAGTTCTTTTCTTCCATATGATCTGACAATGATATGTGATCAAGAGCAGATTTTGTGCACCTATATCATGGCAGAACCCCCCCCACCCCCCTCCAGAAAAAAGGCAGGAGTTATAGAACACAAAAACAGAACAATGAACTGCACCAAAATAAAAACAGAAAGAATAACTCAAAATTAAAAAAACGTACATGGCCATGTTGCAACAAAAATCTGTATTGGGGCCAGCAAAGCCATTGTGTACCCCGAGCTGGCATGGGCAGGAGTGACTGAGGTTTGCTCCTGCCTGGGCTACACCCAAGACCACCAGAGACACTAAGGTAAGCCTGGGAAAGCCTACAGGGGTGTCATGATGATGGGGGGAGGGGAATTCACAAGGAAGAAGACAGCCTTTGCAGGGCTGGAAGGGTTTGGGGGGGGGGGAGTCCAGGAGGGCTGCTTCTCTTGGGGGGGGGGTCTAGGAGAAGACCAGGCTTTTCTTGGAGGTGTCAGGTATGAACTGGTTTGTGGGGATTTGGGCCCTCTACTCGGAGGAAGGGGTGTGGGAATGGGGATTGGAATGGGGGGGGGGAGGGGGGAATAGATAGTTCCCCTTATGCAGGTTCTGGCTGAATATCAACCAGGACCCGCATAAGTGGCAGAGGCCAGCACATGTCCAGTCATGCCCAAATATTTAATGCTTGTGCCTGTACTTGTCCCAGCATTGAATAGTATGGTAGTTGCAGAATCAGACATGGTTAATGGAAGATAATAGATATATATATATATATTTTTTTAAATTTAAATTAATTTTATTGATAACTCAAAGTTAAGCAACACAACACACAACATACTCAATATTGCCAACTTACAAGCAATAAGATACAATGCATGAACCATACAGCTTGTAAACCGCCCTTTCCCCCTACCCCACCCCACCCCACCCCTCACCCTCCCATTCCCTCCATCCCAACCCCTGTACCACTCATTTCCAAAGTCTCAGGAACCTTCCTGTTGCTATCCGTGTTGATTCAAGGAAGTACAACAGGACCAGTAATCCGGACCTTTTGGCAGCCCACAGACTACGCGATTACCTTTGTACACTAGGAAAAGCAGCTTGCTACAGGGCAGAGAGGAGGTGGAACCCCCCCCCCCCCACACCCACTCCTCATCCAAAATCAACAAGCATTAGTAAGTAAACTCCGACCCCTTGGGCTTAGAATCTGAAGATAAGGCATCCATATCTGGAGAAATTGTTTTCTACGTTTAGGCAACGTTTTGGAATCTCTAGCCTCCCAAGATGCATGCAAATCATTCTCTGGGGTGCTTCCAGGATCTGTTTTGGGAACCACTGGCATAAGGATTTTAAATTGAAAATGATAATTCACAGGAAGACACCTTCTTGCACTGCCTGCTCATAGATTGCTACAGCCATGGATTCCACACCAACGCTATCAAGTTCATGCTCTGGTCATCCAACATATTGTCTAAAAATACTGTTCTAAACAAGCACAAACATTGTCAGAAGAACATAATCCATGCTAGGGACAGGAATTTTCACGTCAGTCAATTTTTTGTTACTTTTCAATGTGCACTATTTGAAATTAGTACATGCTAAAATAAAATAGAGAATGCAAACATGAAATAACAGTGACCATAAAGAAACAAAAAAATAACACAACTTCAATGAATATTCTCACACTGGTTTAGGAGTGGAGAAGTAGCCTAATAGAGCAGCAGACTAAGAATCAGGAAACCAGGGTTTTTTTTTTTTAAACAGGAAGTATTAATATATACCAGGAAATATTATCATTAAACTTTTGCCCATCATATTTTGGGAACCAAGGAGGAAAATATAATCTAAGGAAATTAAAAAAAAAAAGAAGAGGCTACAGAGTTTCAATGACGGCTGATTAAGGATACTCAAACGATTTAACCATCTCAACTGATAATTTTCTCTCTAACAAAGATTCTTCTAGCCGCTTAAGATTACAAAAAGGTAATTAAGAACATAAGCGTTGCCATACCGGGACAGACTGAAGGTCCATCAAGACCAATATCCTGTTTCCAACAGTGGCCAAGCCAGGTCACAAGTACCTGGCAAGATCCCCCAAAAAGTACAAAACATTTTATGCTGCTTATTCTAGAAATAAGCAGTGGATTTTCCCTAAGTCCATTTTAAGAATGACTTATAGACTTTTCTTTTAGGAAATTATCCAAACCATTTTTAAACTCTTCTAAGCTAACTGCTTTTACTACATTTTCTGGCAACGAATTCTAGAGTTTAAAATTACACGTAGAGTGAAGACATATTTTCTCTGATTTGTTTTAAATTTACTACTTAATAGCTCCATTGCATGCCCTCTATTCCTTGTATTTTTGGAAAGAGTAAACAAGCGATTCATGTCCACCCATTCCATTCCACTCATTATTTTATAGACCTCTATCAAATCTCCCTTCAGCTGTCTTTTCTCCAAGCTGAAGAGCCCTAGCCTCTTAATTAATCGCACTATAGATTGCAAAACCTCTGCATGAAAAATATAAAACATTATTCCAGCCAGGGTCTAAATCCCACTGCAGCCCCTTGTGATCTTAGAAAGTCACGAAGTGGGTCTTTTACAATTTTCGTTCTCGGATGAGATGGCAAAATTCATGAAACCAAAAGTTGAACTTAGCTTGTGTGGCAATCTGAGGCAGTAGAATCATCCCAACTTCAATTGTTCAACTTTTAGTTTCATGAATTTTGCCACAGATGATCAATAGAAATCAAATCAAATAAAACATGGAAAAGAAAATAAGATGATCCTTTTTTATTGGACACCTATACATAATATTTTTCATAGTTGAAGATTATTTGCACCAACAACAATCTTTCATAAAAAATTGCTTGTTGGTTTGGCTGGCGGGGGTTGTGAACTGTGAACTGTGATTTGCATGCTGGAATTTCACATTATAATATTATAACAGCATTCTGAGGATACCATAGCCATCTGAGGTTTCCCCCCCACCCCCCCCCCCCCCCGCCATTCCTTTATGGTGCTAGATTACAGAGTGTTTATTCCTCACTCTAGCTTTTGAACTGAGTTTCGACACTTACTGGATAACAATATCAAATAGCAAATGAAGAAAATGATCACTGCTAAGAAGTTTACACTCAAAATAAATTGATAGTGATCAATCCCAACACACTAGTCTGTTCAGGGGTCTTTATAAGCAATTATTCTTCATCTTGACATTTCGTCCTTTAGATTGTAAGCTCCTTCGAGCAGGGACTGTCCTTCTTTGTTCAACTGTACAGCGCTGCGTAACCCTAGTAGCGCTCTAGAAATGTTAAGTAGTAGTAGTAATCTTTTGCTGTGGATTCTTGCTGAGCAATATAAATGGATTGCTGTGCTACTGGTGAATATATACCCCTGTATTTCAATCTAATATACATGCGAGCATATTTTTGAGGACTGATTCTATATTTTTTCTATGTTTTAGAGAATGAGACTAATTGAGGACTTCCCCTGAAAAAGTGATGGTGAAATGGGCTCCCGTTGGGATAGTCAACAAGATAAGTCTCTCTTATGCTCAACATTTAAAAAAACTGCTGTATGATTGAAAAGTACTTGGATGTTTGATGGGACCCACTAGATGTGTTTAGGAAATAAAGGGTTTTAACCCTTGCAAAAAAGTTTTTGATAAATAAAATAAAAAAAGAGAAAAAACTTGATATTTGATACAGAGTTTTTTTTTTTTGAGCCAATGATTAAATGCAGCCGAGCTGAAAACGCATAACCATGCAATTCTAATGAATGCTATCAGGCTTATATTCGAAAGTGATTGCCGGCGATCTTCCAACATAAATTGGGAGATGGCCGGCGATTTCTCAAAAGTGGTGAAATCGGTATAATGGAAAGCAGCTTTTTTGACACCATCGTCGCTTTCCCGTTGCCGCGCCGGCGAAAGTTCAAGGGGGCATGTCGGCGGCGTAGCAAAGGCAGGACATGGGCGGGCATGGGCGTGGCTACCAGATGGCCGGCTTTCGTGGATAATGGGAAAAAATGCGGCATTCATCAGTATTTCGCCGGGTTTACTTGGTCCTTTTATTTTCACGACCAAGCCTCAAAAAGGTGCCCCAACTGACCAGATGACCACCGGAGGGAATCGAAGATATGGTTCCGGCCAGCTGTTGCACCGCCGCCAAAATAGATCACCGGTGACTTATTCAGTGGCGACGTTCGATTATGCCCCTCCACGTTAGCTTCAGCAACAACTGAGGCTCTTTTTCCTTCCATTAATGATAAAAATAACAAACAAACAAACAAAAAAAACCCAGCAAAAGATGAAGAGTAATTAAGAACTGCTTATAAAGACCCCTGAACAGACTTGTGTTGGGGTTGATCTCTATCGATTTATTTTGAGTGTACACTTACTGGATAACACAGATTTAAGGTGGGAGCACTTAGTGCTTCCTAAATACTTTTGTAAGTCTTGCACCAGGGGCATAGCTACGTGGGGCCCCATAGATTTGGCTCTGGCCCCCCCACCGCCAACCCCTTCGACCCCCCCCCTCACCACCAACCCTCCCGCGCCACTGCCATCGCCATCGGGTACCTTTGCTGCTGGGGGTCCCCAACCCCTGCCAGCCGAAGTCCTGTTGTCCAGCGCGGCTGCGTTGCTGATCTGCAAGGCTTCTGTTTCTGTGAGTCTGAGGGTTGGCAGCAGTGGGAAGAAGGGTTGAAAGGGTTGGCACCGGAGGGGGGGTGGTCAAAGGTGGCGGTGGCGGCGGTGGCGGGGGGGGGTCAAAAAAGGCAGGGGGGTCAGCACCTTTTCTCCAAGCTGAAGAGCCCCAGCCTCTTCAGCCTATCCTGATAGGGAAGTCGTCCCATCCCCTGTATCATCTTTGTCGCCCTTCTCTGCACCTTTTCCAATTTCACCTTTTTTGAGGTGCGGCGACCAGAATTGAACACAATACTCGAGGTGCGGTTGCACCATGGAGTGATACAACGGCAAAATAATATCCTTATTTTTGTTTTCAATCCCTTTCCTAATGATACCCAACATTCTATTTGCTTTCCTAACTGCAGCAGCACATTGAGCAGAAGTTTTCAAAGTATCATCAATGATGACACCTAGATCCCTTTCTCGGTCCGTGACTCCCAACGCTGATCCTTGCATGACGTAGTTATAGTTTGGGTTCCTCTTTCCCACAAGCATCACTTTGCACTTGCTCACATTAAACGTCATCTGCCATTTAGACGCCCAATCTCCCTGTCTCGTAAGGTCCTCTTGTAGTTTTTCACAATCTTCCCGCGATTTGACTACTTTGAATAACTTTGTGTCATCGGCAAATTTTATGACCTCACTAGTTACCCCCATCTCTAGATCATTTATGAATATGTTAAAAAGTAGAGGTCCCAGCATCGATCCCTGAGGGACCCCGCTAACTACCCTTCTCCATTGCGAATATTGACCTTTTAATCCTACTCTCTGTTTCCTCTCTTTCAACCAGTTTTTAATCCACAGTAAGACACTATCTCCGATCCCATGCCCCTCTAATTTCCTCTGTAGTCTTTCATGAGGGATCTTATCAAACACCTTCTGAAAATCTAGATACACAATATCAACCAGCTCACCTTTGTCCACATGTTTGTTTACCCCTTCAAAGAAATGCAGCAGATTGGTGAGGCAAGACTTCCCTTCACTAAATCTATGTTGACTTTGTCCCATTAGTCCATGCTTTAGAATGTGCTCTGTAATTTTGTTCTTGATTATAGTCTCTACCATTTTGCCCGGCACTGACGTCAGACTCACCGGTCTATAATTTCCCGGGCCTCATCTGGAACCTTTTTTAAATGTCGGCATTACATTGGCCACCCTCCAATCTTCTGGTACCATGCTCGATTTTAAGCAAAAATTACAAATCAATAACAGTAGCTCTGCCAGCCCATTTTTTAGTTCTATCAGTACCCTAGGGTGAATACCATCCAGTCCAGCAGCTTTGCTACTCTTCAGTTTGCAGAACTGCTCCATTACATCTTCCAGATTTACAGATATTTTAATAAGTTTTTACGACTCTTCAGCTTTGAATACCCTGTCCAGCACCGGTATCCCATCCAAATCTTCCTTGGTGAAGACCGAAGCAAAGAACTCATTAAGTTTTTCTGCTATTTCTTTGTCTTCCTTGATCGCCCCCTTTTACACCCCGGTCATCCAGCAGGCCAACTGATTCTTTTGCCGGTTTCCTGCTTTTAATGTATCTAAAAAAAATTTTTACTATCAGTTTTCGCCTCTATCGCTTTCTTTCAAAATCTCTCTTTGCCTTTCTTATCAGCGCTTTGCATCTGACTTGATATTCCTTATTTCAAATGGAAAATTAAGGGCGGTAAAAGCCCAACCTATAGTGCATCTTGATAATTTTGCACTAAATAATTTTATCACATGCTAAATCATTTTAGCATATGCTATAGGGTTTTAGAACGCACTATAGATTTTTAGTGCACTTTATAATGACAGAAATAAGAGGAGATGTTTTTCGTGTTGTTTTGGATAGGAAATGACCCAAAATGGAACAACCATAAGAAAAAGCACATCTGGGCCTTCAAGACTGAGACAATAGAAATCCTTTATTGCTGAAAGACCCGACACGGGCCGTGTTTCGGTGTGAAGACGCCTGCCTCAGGGGTCCACAGTGCTTAAAAAGGAACACTTTAAAAACAGGCTCCTTGTTGTTTTCTAACCAACGGCGTTCACCAAATACTTGTGGAAGTTTGCGTTTATTCCAACATTGGGAGATATTTAAACAACAAGGAGCCTGTTTTTACAGTGTTCCTTTTTAAGCATTGTGGACCCCTGAGGCAGGCGTCTTCACGGCGAAACACGGCCCGTGTCGGGTCTTTCGGCAATAAAGGATTTCTATTGTCTCAGTTATTAAGGTCCAGCTGTGCTTTTTCTTTTGGTTACTTTGTATTGTGTACTGTTTTTCACCCTCTCTTTTCTTACTCCAAAATGGAACAAATCATGGGGCTGGTGGTTGGGAGGCGGGGATAGTGCTGGGCAGACTTATACGGTCTGTGCCAGAGCCGGTGGTGGGAAGCGGGACTGGTGGTTGGGAGGCAGGGATAGTGCTGGGCAGACTTATACGGTCTGTGCCCTGAAGAGCACAGGTACAAATCAAAGTAGGGTATACACAAAAAGCAGCAAATATGAGTTATCTTGTGGGCAGACTGGATGGACCGTGCAGGTCTTTTTCTGCTGTCATCTACTATGTAACTATGTAAAATGACAAAACATCCCAACAACTTACAAGTTGTGGTGTAAGAAGTGTATTTGAGGGGCTAGGAGTAATCCCGGATAATGAAAGCATTCTGCTGGGAATCCTCACACAATGAAAATGGCATGCAGCTAAACAAGTTACGTCTAATGCTGTAATTATCATTTCGGTCACGACACAGAAAAATGCTCTGTATTTTTACAGGATTGCTATGCAACTGTTTTCCAAACAACCACGAAGATTAATGACCTGAGAAAAACAAATGGGCCTACTTTTTTTCTCATACTTACCCTAACTTTTACTTCACCCTTCGTATAATAAATGTTGTTACCGGGAGCCAAGGATTGCGCAACTCATGCAAGGTTTATGTTACAAAGGGGCCAGTGGGCTGTTTGTAAAAGATACCACAGATTCCAATGTCATCAAGAGTCAGCACTACATTAACTTATATCTTACACTAAAGGAGCACAATGATGGGGGAACTTTGTAGTCTGAGTACGACAGAAAGCTAATTAATGAGACAGGCTGAGGGAGTAACAAGAACCCAGAACCCATTCGAGAGCAAAGCCTGCAGCAATCATAGCTCACAACATTTCTTTCTCATACCACCAAAAAATTTCTGCATTTCTGCTGTTTGAATTTTCTCATGTTAAAGCATAATCCTTCTCCTAGTTAGCCCAGAAAGTAAAATACTGAATACCATGCTAACCCATGAAATTCAACCACACAGTTGAGTTGGCAAATGAGTGTTTTAACATGCTGCACTCTTCCCCAAGAATGGTAAATGGATCTTAAGAGAAAGGGGACTTGATATAGTGCCTTTCTGTGGTTTTTGCAACTATGTTCAAAGCAGTTTACATAGTATATAGAGGTACTTATTTGTACCTGGGGCAATGGAGGGTTAAGGGACTTGCTCAGTCACAAGGAGCTGCAGTGGGAATTGGACCCAGTTCGCCAGGATCGAAGTCCGCTGCACTAACCACTAGGCTACTCCTCCAGTAGCAACATTCCATGTAGAAGCCTGCCCTTGCAGATCAGCCGCATAGGCTTCTGTTTCTGTGAGTCTGACGTCCTGCAGCTGCGTTGCTGATCTGCAAGGGCAGGCTTCTACATGGAATGTTGCTAGTGGAATAGCAACATTCCATGTAGAATCTCCAATAGTAGCAACAGAATCTCAATAGTAGCAACATTCCATCTAGAATCTCCAATAGTAGGAACATTCCATGTAGAAACTCAAAAAGTAGCAACATTCCATGTAGAATTTCAAATAGAGAGTTGCACGGGGACAGAAATCTTACCCATCCCTGCCCGTCCCTGCTGGAATCTTACCCGTCCCCACCATCCCCACTGGAATCTTACCCATCCCCACCCATCCCCGCAAAAATTTAAACCATCCCAACCCGTCCCCACCCGTCCCCGCAAGAATTTAACTCATCCCCACCCATCCCCGTAAGAATTTAATAGTACATAAAAGAAAGTTCCAGTCAGCTCCCTCAGTCTCTCTCTGGATTTGAGCCACAGCACTGTAGGCAAGAAAGGAACGGAAGTTGGAACTTGGAACACTCTGGTGCGCACATGTAAGATTTGTCTCTGATTCACTGGCAGTGTGTGCTGAGAGGTCGCCACATGCACGCGCCAGTTGGTCAGGTGAAATCTGATTCTCGTGCCTGTGTCAGAGCTGAGGTCTGTGCACCAGCCTGGGAGCAAAGAGGATTAATAGTAACATAGTAAGTGACAGCAAATAGACCTGAACAGTCCATCCACTGCCCAATAGTAACACTCATGATCAATTTATCATTAAATCAACGAGTGTGATATTATCTACTTGATTATGGTCTTTCTTTCGTGTTTCTGGAACAAAGACCACAGAAGTCTATCTGGCCCCATCCTTATGTTCCAACTGCTGGAGTTGCCATCGAAGCCCACTCCAGCCTATTCATGTTCTCATTTGTGGGACACAGACCATAAAAGTCTGTCCAGCACTGTCCTCATGTTCCAGCCACTGAAGTTGCTGTCTAAGCCCTTTCCAGCCCATCCTACACCAGATTGCCATGTATGAGACACAGACCATATAAGTCTGCCAGGTATCAGCTCTAGTTCATCACAGCCAGAGTCGCCATCTAAGTGTCACTTGACATATCCACACACATGCAGCCATTTAAGGTTAGCACGCCTTTTTGAATTCCGTCATCATTTGTGACTCTACCACCTCCTTAATGGAAGACTTTCCACATTTATGCTGTTAAAGCAAGGAAGAAGAGGAGGAGGAGGAGGAGACAGCACTCAAATAAATTGGTATTCGGTAGATGAGAGGCTGGTGCAGGTGCAGCTTACACTTCCACGGGAAGCCCACAGAACTGGTTCCATCCCCGCGGGAACCCTGCAGGAACTGCCTCCGTCCCCGCGGGAACCCCGCAGAACTGCTTCCATCCCCGCAGGAACTGCCTCCATCCCCGCGGGATTCCCGCGGGGACGGAAGCCGTGCAGCTCTCTAATTTCAAATAGGGAAAGGGAAATGGGACTTGATATATAGCCTTTCTGAGGTTTTTGTAACTACATTCAAAGCAGTTTATATCATATATACAGGTATTTGTTTGTACCTGGGGAAATGGAGGGTTAAGTGACTTGCCCAGAGTCACAAGGAGCTGCAGTGGGAATTGAACTCAGTTCCCTAGGATTGAAGTCCGCTGCACTAACCACTAGGCTACTCCTCCACTAGCAACGTTCCATCTAGAAGCCTGCCCTTGCAGATCAGCCACGCAGGCTTCTGTTTCTATGAGTCTGACGTCCTGCAAGTACATGCAGGACGTCAGACTCACAGAAACAGAAGCCTGCGCGGCTGATCTGCCAGGGCAGGCTTCTACATGGAATGTTGCTAGTGGAATAGCAACATTCCATCTAGAATCTCCAATAGTAGCAACATTCCATTTAGAATCTCAAATAAGGAAAGGGAAATGGGGCTTGACATACCGCCTTTCTGAGGTTTTTGCAACTACATTCAAAGCGGTTTACATCATATATACAGGTACTTGTTTGTACCTGGGGCAATGGAGGGTTGAGTGACTTGCCCAGAGTCACAAGGAGCTGCAGTGGGATTCTAACCCAGTTCCCCAGGATCAAAATCCACTGCACTAACCACTAGGCTACTCCTCCACTTTAAATTGAATGCCTTCATTAGTCCTCAACCTTTCTGTATGTCTTTGCATTGTATTTATTAGGAACTCACATTCGAAAGCAAGGGAGAGATATTTTTTGGTAGAAATGGGAAAAATGATCAAAGAAGGACATTTGCAGTCATATTTGCTCTGGATCCTTAAATAGCAGTTTCAAAGAATTTTTTTCCTAATTCTGAGAAATATGGAAACCCAAGACGACTGAATTATTTAGCATGATGTGTGAAAAATCAAATCACATCTCTTTCAAATGTCTCCAAAACTGAACAAGTGACATCTTGAGGAAATGCTAAAATGGTTAGGGCTCTTCAACTTGGAAAAGAGACGACTGAGGGGAGATATGATTGAGGTCCACAAAATCCTGAGTGGTGTAGAACAGGTAAAAGTAAATCAGTTTTTTACTCTTGATAAAAGTACAAAGACTAGGGGACACTCAATGAAGTTTAGATTGTAAGCTCTTCAGAGCAGGGACCGTCCTTAGTTATTAATTTGTACAGCGCTGCGTACCCTAGTAGCACTCTAGAAATGTTAAGTAGTAGTAGTAGTTATGTGGAAATACTTTTAAAACAAAGAGGAGGAAATATTTTTTCACTCAACAAATAGTTAAGCTTTGTAACTCTTTGCTGGAGGATATGGTAACAGTGCTTAGTGTATCTGGGTTTTAAAAAGGTTTGGACAAGTTCCTGGAGAAAAAGTCCTTAGTCTGCTATTGAGACAGATATGGGGAACCTACTGCCCGCCCTGGGATTGGTAGCATGGAATGTTGCTACTATTTGGGTTTCTGCCAGGAACTTGTGACCTGGCTTGGCCACTGTTGGAAACAGGATACTGGGCTACATGGACCATTGGTCTGACCCAGTGAAAGAGGATGATTCATATAGCTGCCTTACGGGGAAGTTATCGACTTGGGCCACTGTTAAGATGTGTTATTTTGCTGTTAACCCCGGTTATTAGTAACTTGGTCTCATTACATAAAATGGGACCCGTGCTGAAATAGCATGAGTTAGTGGTAGAATAGCACATCTTAAAGGTAGTCCTCGTTGGTAACTATGCCCCTTGGGAGGGAGAGTTATCAATGGGGGATACAGTTAAAAGTCAGGTTATTTTACCACAGAGTCCCATTTGAGTAGCCCAGTGGTTAGTGCAGTGGACTTTGATTCTGGGGAACTGAGTTCAATTCCCACTGCAGTTCCTTGTGACTCTGGGCAAGTCACTTAACCCTCCATTGCCCCTGGTACAAAATAAGTACCTGAATATATGTAAACCGCTTTGAATGTAGTTGCAAAAACCACAGAAAGGTGGTATATCAAATCCCATTTCCCTTTCCCTATTTGAGATTCTACATGGAATGTTGCTACTATTGGAGATTCTACATGGAATGTTAATGTTGCTACTCCACTAGCAACATTCCATGTAGAAGCCTGCCCTTGCAGATCAGCAACACGGCTGCGCAGGCTTCTGTTTCTGTGAGTCTGACATCCTGCACGTACATACGTGCAGGACGTCAGACTCACAGAAACAGAAGCCTGCGTGGCTGCATTGCTGATCTGCAAGGACAGGCTTCTACATGGAATGTTGCTAGTGGAGGAGTAGCCTAGTGGTTAGTGCAGTGGACCTTGATCCTGGGGAACTGAGTTCAATTCCTACTGCAGCTCCTTGTGACTCTGGGCAAGTCACTTAACCCTCCATTGCCCCTGATACAAAATAAGTACCTGAATATATGTAAACTGCTTTGAATGTAGTTGCAAAAACCTCAGAAAGTCCCCTTTCCCTTTCTCTTTATGCTAAATGTAACCTGACTTGTAGTAAAATAACCCAACTGAGCTGTAGCCCCCATTGATAACTTACCCCCCTTAGGGGCCATTTTACAATGCCGTGGTACAGCTACCGTGGTGTTGGCATGTGCCAATCAGGCACTACTGCAAGGCTACCGCAGGAGCCCAGCCCCCTCCATATACCATTTCTGGCATGCCAGTTTTTAAAACAATGTTTTGCACCAGGGGCTTACCTGGCAGTAATCGGGCAGCACTGCCCGGTTATCACCGGGTTAAATGCAGGAGCCCTTACTGCCTCCTAAATAGGTGATGGTAAGGGCTTCCCTGGGAAATGCCACACAGCTAGTTCCTTTAAAACAAAAGAAAATGCCTTTTACCTGCTGCAGTAAAGGGGGGCTTCGTCACTGTGGGCCCTCTTTCACCACGCTGTGGCAAAAGGGGCCCTTAATGTTTTAAAATGAAAAATGTATTTTCTTAGTGAACAGGCCCAACTGACAAAAATGTGACCAGTGTATTATGCGGGGATTTTTGGAATTATAAAGACAACATATTTTATGACTCAGCCTCTGAATCATGCAATTAATGAATTGGTTTGTGAATTGATTCAGCTGACCTCATAAAACTCAAATAGCCAATAGCAATAACAGTTTCAGGAAGTGTGTTCTCGAAACTTTGTGTTTAATTTTTTTTTTTTAAAGCATGATTATTCCTGGCCTGAAGCCCCGTTGCATAATTGCATAATATCCAGATTAAGAACATAAGAATAGTCATACTGGGATCAGACCAATGGTCTGTCTAGCCCAGTATCCTGCTTCCAGCAGTGGCCAATCCAGGCAACAAGTACCTGGCAGAAACTCAGTTAGTAGCAGTTCCTGAAACTAGCTTCTCATTCTGCAGAGGCGGTCTATAGAAATATCTCATAGCTATTTAAAGCACCTGTAGACAAGAACAAATTATTCTACTTAGAGAATATTTGAAGACAGCATAAACTTTGGTCTGAATGTATCCGTTGCTCAAGAGATTGATAGGTCATGAACAGCGGGTGCACTGAAAAATGGCCTGAGCTAGTGTAGGTGTGTGTTTTGGACATGAACAGATCCGTTTTTTAGCGCGCCTGTAAAAAAAATGCCCTTTTTCGTCCAAAAATGGATGTGCGGCAAAATAAAAATTGGCGAGTGTCCATTTTGGATCTGAGAACTTACCGCCACCCATTGACCTAGCGGTAAGGTCTCATGTGTTAACCGGGCGGTAATGGTCCATGCTCATACATTGGCAATTATCTCTCGGTCAGTGCTGCGCACAAGAAAATTTCCGGTGCGCTTAGTGGACGCGCGTGAAAAATGAAATGATCACCTGGGCCACGTGGTAGCTGAGCAGTAGTTCAAAACTGACATGCGTAGGGCAAGCGTACGCGCCTACGTGGCTTAGTAAAAGGGCCCCTCAGGTTTCAAAGACCCTGCTTTTGGTAGTGTGTCTTTAAGTCCTTGAAAAATAGCTCGTGAGATTCCTTTTGTGTGTCTTCTTAATGAATTTGCTTGTAACCTCGGTTTCTTACTGTGTCTTGCTTAGTCTTAACCTAACCACATACTTTGCTTTCATTGCTTTATTGTAAACCGCTTAGCTAATTACTATTTATAAGCGGTATGTCAAATGAACTAAAGCATAAACCATCTTAGAGACCCCCAGATGTTCTAAACCCTAGTGAGCTGTGCAGGAGGCATCAGAAGGGCATCCATCCCATCAGGTAGGCTCCTGCCTCATCTAGGGAAGATTCCAGTTTACCAACCTACTCCTAGGTCGGACTTTTGCTTTGCCTTCAACAGGAAAGATGCAGTGCAACCATGTAAGTCTCATCTTTCCAAGAGTAATATCTTGGATTTCTGCATCTGATAATTCTGAGTAGACTATCTTTCCAACTTAGGGTTGAGGGAAAACCAGAGCCCTAGAACTGAGCTGTGTGAATTTTTCTGGGATGTCATATCTTAGAAGATGGCTGGTCTAATCATGAATTCTATCTTGGTCAAGCCCTGAATTGTAATTTGGTTAAGTGCTACCTAGAAAATGTGCCTCAAGGGATATAAAAAGTTGTATTACCGCTCAGAAGTTAAATACATTTACTGCGGATTGGAGCTGTAAATATTATTCTCCTCTGTAAATAAAATAGACCTATTCTGGGAATGACAGCTGAAGTAGTGGCTTGAACTTAATTTCTATTTATGTACTCATTAGAGTCTAACAATATGGTTGTTAATATTTGCCAGCAGTCTGCAACTTCAGAGCGGAATCTCTATCCAAAGACAGATCTGGTCAACCTTGTAGCTCTAAAAATTCACCATAGGTCCACTAAGACACCTGATCGACTACTGTCCATAAAAATCCCTTAATTTGGACATGCCTAACACCCCTGAAGAATTTGGTTACATAGTCATTATATATTTTGTTAAAACCAGATCTGTTGGGTGACCCTCAAAGAGTGAGCAGGGAACCATTGAACAGCCACAGAGGACACTGAAGATATCACAGTGATGAATATGTTGAAAGGCGAGAGAGAGTCAGAGAGAGAGTGTCAGAAAGAGTCAGCATTTTTTAAAACACTGACTGTTGCCGGCTACATTAGCGTCAGATATTCAATGCCAGACCATGTCTGGGCACCAGCACTGAATATTGGGGGCTGGCCACCGGAGCTTATGCAAATTCCAGCTGATATTCAGCCAGGCCCACATAAAACAATTCTGTGGGCTGTGGCTGAATATCAGGCTGCCACCCACGTAACTTAAAAATCCACCTCCCCAGGCTCCTGAATCCACCTTCCGATACCCCTCCCAATGAACAGGTCCCCTCCCCAGACTGGCATCCACATAACTTAAAAATCCACCTCCCCAGGCTCTCCAATCCCCTTTTTGATCCCCATTCCAATGAGCAGGTCCCCTTCCCAGACTGGCATCCATGTAACTTAAAAATCCACCTCCCCAGGCTCCTGAATCCGCCTTCCGATACCCCTCCCAATGAACAGGTCCCCTCCCCAGACTGGCATCCACATAACTTAAAAATCCACCTCCCCAGGCTCCTGAATCCGCCTTCCGATACCCCTCCAATGAACAGGTCCCCCTCCCCAGACTGGCATCCACATAACTTAAAAATCCACCTCCCCAGGCTCTCCAATCCCCTTTCTGATTCACCCCATCCCAATGAACAGGTCCCCTCCCCAGACTGGCATCCACATAACTTAAAAATCCACCTCCCCAGGCTCTCCAATCCCCTTTCTGATCCCCATCCCAATGAGCAGGTCCCCTTCCCAGACTGGCATCCACGTAACTTAAAATCCACCTCCCCAGGCTCCTGAATCCGCCTTCCGATACCCCTCCCAATGAACAGGTCCCCTCCCCAGACTGGCATCCACATAACTTAAAAATCCACCTCCCCAGGCTCTCCAATCCCCTTTCTGATCCCCATCCCAATGAGCAGGTCCCCTTCCCAGACTGGCATCCACGTAACTTAAAAATCCACCTCCCCAGGCTCCTGAATCCGCATCCCAATGAGCAGGTCCCCTTCCCAGACTGGCATCCACGTAACTTAAAAATCCACCTCCCCAGGCTCCTGAATCCGCCTTCCGATACCCCTCCCAATGAACAGGTCCCCTCCCCAGACTGGCATCCACATAACTTAAAAATCCACCTCCCCAGGCTCCTGAATCCGCCTTCCGATACCCCTCCCAATGAACAGGTCCCCTCCCCAGACTGGCATCCACATAACTTAAAAATCCACCTCCCCAGGCTCTCCAATCCCCTTTCTGATTCACCCCATCCCAATGAACAGGTCCCCTCCCCAGACTGGCATCCACATAACTTAAAAATCCACCTCCCCAGGCTCTCCAATCCCCTTTCTGATCCCCATCCCAATGAGCAGGTCCCCTTCCCAGACTGGCATCCACATAACTTAAAAAACCACCTCCCCAGGCTCTCCAATCCCCCTTTCGATCCTCCCCCCAATAAGCAGGCCTCCTCCCCAAATAAGCAGGCTCTTTTTGACCCCCCTTCTCCCTGAAATGATTCCCCAACCCTCCCCCACCTGCCATCACCATAGACCCTCCCTGGCCAATCCTGGTAGTTCAGTGGGACATTAGGAGCAGGAGCAAAGCCCATTCACTGCTGCCTCTAGTGGTGGTTTCCAGGAAGTGACTGCCATGACCTCTCGCGCCTTGCAGTACTGCATTTCTAGAATTGTTTTCTATGTCCATTAAACTTATGCATGTAGTACAACCATATGGAAACATTTATGTGCAGCTATAGATATTCCTTGGATGGGGTTGACACTTATGCATATACAGGGTGAGGGGAAGAAAAAGTAACCCTCTACAGTTTTTTGCAGTTTTCTCAGCAACTGCTTTGAATTTCAATGAGAAATTTTAATGTACTTATTTAGTCATCATACTTATGTATTACTATTCAACAACATTCAATTATTTTAAGCTATGTTGATGTCACTGACATTTTAATGATTTTTGCGAGTTAAAAATGTTCGAGCCAGGGGCGTATCTGAACTGCGGCGGTAGGGGGGGCCAGGGCCAGAGTGAGGGGGCACATTATAGCCCCCCCGCCGCCGCCGCCGCCGCCATTGCCGATCCCCCTCCCCCCAGCCGCTGCCATTGCCAATCCCCCCCCCCCGCCGTTGCTGTCGCCTATCTTCGCTGGCGGGGGACCCCAACCCCCGCCAGCCGAGGTCCGCGTCCTCCTGCCGCTGCCGTCTGCCTTCAAAAGAATTCCGTCAGCTGGCGGGGGACCCCCAACCCCCGCCAGCCAAGCCGAGGTCCTTTAATTTCTTCTTCCAGTAAAGCTGGCGCCGAAAGTTTCTTCTGAGTCTGACATCGCTGCACGTTGTACGTGCAGGACGTCAGACTCAGAAACATCATTCTGTTTCTGAGTCTGACATCCTGCACGTACAACGTGCAGCGATGTCAGACTCAGAAGAAACTTTCGGCGCCAGCTTTAGAAATGAAAGGACCTCGGCTTGGCTGGCGGGGGTTGGGGGTCCCCCGCCAGCTGACGGAATTCTTTTAAAGGCAGCCGGCAGCGGCAGGAGGATGCGGACCTCGGCTGGCGGGGGTTGGGGTCCCCCGCCAGCGAAGGTAGGCGACAGCAATGGAGGGGGAGGGTTGGCAGCGGTAGGGGGGTCCAGGGCGAAATCTGCGGGGGCCCAGGCCCCTGAGGCCCCACGCAGATACGCCCCTGGTTCGAGCTAAAACAGAGTACAATAACGTCATTCAAACGATACAATTAACAACGTGTTGTGATAAGGCTAAGCACACTGATCAATGCCAAGGGCAGGCAGGTCCGGAACTACCCTACCCAGAGTTCTTTAGGAGGCCTAAAGGAAAGGGTATACCGGAAATCCCGGTGTGAATTCCTGAGAATTACTGGAAGGGAGGCAGCTCAGGAACAGAAATGCCATTGAAGTCAGTCACCAGTAGGGGGCTTACAAAAGATGAAGCCCAATTTCCTTGGGTTGGTAATCAGTACCGGATACCTCCCAGCTGTGAAAGGGGGGAGGAGTGGGATTCCCTGAGAACAGTGAGGGGGAGAGGGAAGGTTGGAAGGAGAGGGCAGAGCCCATTGACTGTGTGGAAGAAGGGAGGGAGTCCCCTTTTGAATGGCCCTGCTCAGAGGATCCTGCACATATGGACTGGGAGGAAAACAACTAAAAGGTAACCTTTCCAGCACTGAGCAGCAGAGCCTGGGTGGTCACAGAAGTGCAAACTGTGAAGAGGGTGGTGCTCTGCTAGGCCTGCATTGCAGGGGTGTAGCCAGACAACAGATTTTGGGTGGGCCTAGGCAAGAATTGGGTGAGCATCACGTGTTCTACCCCCCCCCCCCCCAAAAAAAAAAAAAAAAATTTATCTCAGCTGGTGGGAAAATGCTTCTTTCCACCTTGGCAGCAGGCATGCACTGAAAACTGAGCGTGCGCAGGTGCCGGTGTCATAGAGAGTAGCGTTTTCGTTACCATCAGGGGAAAATCTTCAGCTGGCGGAGCGTGGGATTCCCTCCAGTTACCACTAAACATGTGCTACTGTTGGGTGGGCCTGGGCCATAAATGGGTGGGCCCTGGCCCACCCAAGCCCACCCGTGGCTACGCCACTGCTGCATTGTGCAGGGGACAAGACTGAAAGACTTTAGTTTGAACTTTTTGGTATTAGTGTTTGAGGAAGTAAGTGAACTGAACCCTTTGGCCTATTTTCCTTCCTTTTTGGAGGTTTGTGGATTGCACTTCAGCTGACGGGTAGAACTGTGCTGAGCTGAAGTGATAACCTGAGTGGGTTTTTTTTTTTTCTGTTGGACTTAAGCAGGCCAGCACCTGGCTCAGGACAGGAGGAACTGGTAACCAAGTGAGTTGGAATTTTTCATCTTTTGTGTTTCGCTTTAAAACCAAGTTGGATTACAGTGTGGTGCTTAACCCCATCTGGAGGTGAACACTGGACTGCAGGAGCCCATTCCCTGACCTGTGAGTGAAGGAGACCTTGACAATGTCAAAGTTTTGCAGTTACTGTGAATAATCAAAGTGTCCATCCCCAGCTTTAACACAGGCCTTCATTCGCTTTTGGAAGTTCTTAGACAGCCTTGTCGATCGATCTTTATGGCAGACTGTCCCAGATTATCTAAAGCGCTTCCTTGAGTTCCTCCATTGTTTGGGTGGAGCTTGTGACAGGCCTCCAACATTGCTCCCCAGACAAAAGTCTATGTCACTGTGGCATCATTAACAGTAAGCCAGTCCCCCATTTGTTTCCCAAATAATGGTAGTTTTACAGTGCAAACATTTTTGAACGTGCAAAAATCACTGGGTAGTCACACTAAAATGTCTGTAACTTTGCCGTGCTTAAAGATAATCTCATTCCACTTGGCGCATAAATATAGATTGTAACAACAAATAAAACTGTACAATTCCACACTGAAATTCCAAGCACTTGCTGGGAAAACAGCAAAAACCTCTAGGGGGTTACTTTCTTTTTTTTTTTTGCCTCACCCTGTATTTGCACTTACGTTTATATAGGAAAAGGGCCACACAAGTAGCAGGTCTAAATTTGTGCACGTGCTTTTCCTGGCTCAATTTTCAAAGGGTCAAACTTTTGCTTTGAAAATTGGTATAAGGTCTGTGGGTAAAAAGTATGCACAATGTCACACCTTACATGCCAATTCTGAAAATTGCCTCAAAAGAAAAAGATGAAAGCTAGAAAACAAGTGGGTGATGGGTTACATAATAGAACTGATAATAATAAACAGCAGACTTTTTTTTTTCCTGAGCATTGTTCTTCCTCCCCATTTGCTTATTTCCAATTTGATCTCACTGTTCTAATTGTGTATTATGCAGACATTTGGTCATTGTGCTAGAGTTATTCCATTACTATCATGTAGGCTGTCTATAAGGGGCATAATTGAACGGCGCCGGCCATCTATTTTGGCGGCGCCGCAAAGAGCTGTCCGGAACCGTATTATCGAAAAAGATGGCTGACCATCTTTTATTTCGATAATACGGTTGGGGCCAGCCAAATGCCATAGATCGCCAGGCTTGAGATGGCCGACTTTGTTTTTCAGCGATAATGGAAACTGGAACCAGCCATCTCAAACCCGGCCAAATCCAAGGCATTTGGCTGTGGGAGGGGCCAGCATTCGTAGTGCAATGGTACTTCTGGATATTTAGATCTTGCTGATCAGTTATGTTATGACTTACTTGTTCTGGAGTGCTGTATTTTGTGATACTGTTCTGAGAAATGTTCAATAAAGGCTTCATACAAATTAAAAAAAGTCCCTGCCATGCATTTTCCCTTGATGGCCGTCCCTGACGTGCACTTCCCTTAATGGCCGTCCTTCTCCCCAAAAATCAAAACTGTTCTTGCTCACAGCATATTTTTAGTAGTAACAGCGGGATTTGAACCAGCCACCCCTGTATTACAGGGCCAGTGATGTAATCA
Organism: Microcaecilia unicolor; assembly: GCF_901765095.1. Classification (NCBI taxonomy): domain Eukaryota; kingdom Metazoa; phylum Chordata; class Amphibia; order Gymnophiona; family Siphonopidae; genus Microcaecilia; species Microcaecilia unicolor. The sequence goes on from NC_044034.1 coordinate 26,261,559, forward strand.
CTTGGCCACAGCTCCACTTCCTTGGCTGTCCCTTCCTTTTGATTATGCCCCTCCAGGTCTCTCTCAGCCACTCACAGACAGCTAAATGCGCTGTGATTGGCTGAGAGAGATTTGAAGGGGTATAATCAAAAGGGAGGGGCATCTAACTAAGTGGAGCTATGGCCAAGTGGTTACATCACTGGTCTTGTAATATAAAGGTGGCTGGTTTAAATCCCACTGTTACTACTAAAAAAAGCTATGAGCAAAAACAGTTTTGATTTTTGGGGAGAAGGACGGCCATTAAGGGAAGTGCACGTCAGGGACGGCCATCAAGGGAAAATGCATGGCAGGGACTTTTTTTTTAATTTGTATGAAGTCTTTATTGAACATTTCTCAAAACAGTATCATAAAATACAGCACTCCAGAACAAGTAAGTCATAACATAACTGATCAGCAAGATCCTTTTTTTTTTTTACGAGCTGGCCGACTGGCTTCCCCTCCTAGGGAAGGAAATTCGCATGCAAATGAGCAGATCCTTAAGGGAAGGACTCTTCCGTGCAGTTTAGTGCACCTGGCTTTAAATCTGCTCCAGGGACCTGCATACTGCTGTCATGGAGCTGGCTGGCATAGAGGCTGGCAAAAAAATGTTTTAAAGTTTGTTTTGGGTGGGAGGGGGTTGGTGACCACTGGGGGAGTATGGGGAGGTCATCCCCGATTCCTTCCGGTGGTCATCTGGTCAGTTTGGGCACCTTTTTGAGACCTGGTCGTGAAAATAAATAGACCAAGTAAAACCCGCCAAATGCTCGTCATCGCTGTTTTTCTTTATTGCATTATCAGCTGAAGCCGGCCATCTCGTAAGCACGTCCACGTCCCACCTTCGCTACCCTGCTGACACACCCCCCTTGAAGTTTGGCAGCCTCCACGACGGAATGCCGGCGAGTGTGTCCAAAAATTGGCTTTCGATAATACCGATTTGGCCGGTTTTAGGAGATGGCCGGCCATCTCCCGATTTGTGTCGGAAGATCGCCAGCGATCTCTTTTGAAAATAAGCCTGCATGTCAAGTCATACCTATTGTATACCACCTTGGATAAATGTCTTCATAAAGGCAGTTAATAAATCTTAATACATAATAGATACATTGGCGCTTTTTGTCTTACCAGTTCACAAGGTAAGTACTCCAGAGGTCGATAGGTAGACGTCCCTCCATTCACCACTGAGAGAAAGAGTAAAAGGTACAGTCGCATGGCTCTGAGGAAAAAAGAATTCATATTAGATTTTAAATTCCACACAATCAGAACAGCCGTCCTGCTTACAGACAAACTATAAAAACAACTCCTAAAAAAATTGAAAAATGCCCCAAAACTAAACCTCCAAACAATGAAAAGAAACAAAAATGAAAAATAAACAAGTCTGCACACCCTTACTAGTGATATTGGAGATAGGGTAACCTTCAAATGCACTCGATCTGTAGCCCCTCCCTACCTCTCCACCCTCATCTCCCCTTACATTCCTACCCGCAACCTCCGCTCTCAAGACAAATCCCTCCTTTCAGTACCCTTCTCCACCACCGCCAACTCCAGGCTCCGCCCTTTCTGCCATGCTTGGAATAAACTCCCTGAGCCCATACGCCAGGCCCCCTCTCTGCCCATCTTCAAATCCTTGCTCAAAGCCCACCTCTTCAATTTCGCCTTTGGCACCTAACCTCTACACCTCTATTCAGGAAATCTAGACTGCCCAACTTGATATTTCGTCCTTTAGATTGTAAGCTCCTTGAGCAGGGACTGTCCTTCTTTGTTAAACTGTACAGCGCTGCGTAACCCTAGTAGCGCTCTAGAAATGTTAAGTAGTAGTAGTATAGGGTGAACTTAGGGGTCCTTTTATTAATCTGTGTTGTGGTTAACGTGGCTTCATGGCATTTTTAAATCATTTTTATTTTGCAGGTTGTGTACTAATGTTGTCATTAGCACATGGTACCTGCATAGAGTTAACGTGGGAGCACTGACTGTCTCCTGTTTAAGAGGCCCTAAGGGGCGAATTCTATATATGACACTGAAAAAAGTGCTATTTTATAAGCCGGGCTTAAAGTTAGACACAGTTTATAGAATAACGCGCACACCCAGGAATTGCTATTTGCACTAACTGAAACGTGGTGCAAATGTATGCACCTAAATTAAGTGCATATCCCCATCCCCCCTTATTCTATAGCAACACATGTAAATGCTAGGAACACCCCATTCCACCATGACCCTCCCATTTCTGTGTCCCCTTTTGAACTTGTGCATAAAATTTAGACATGGATCCCATGCCTAAATTTACATGCTTTTATTTTAATTAAATCTAATTAGTGCTAATTGCTTGTTAAAAAGTCAACTATTGGTGCTAATTAGCTCATTATTTAATTTAATTGTGCACACAAATTGTGCACATGCCCACATTTTTGGTGACTTTTATAGAATTATGGGGTAAATGCTTCCACGTTAACTCTGCATTAGCCACTTAGCTTGGGTTAAGTAATGCATTTATGCCCAGTCTCCACCCATACCATGCCCCCTCCCAATAATATCCTTGGAAATTCAGTAATGCATCTTTTAGCATGCGGAAACATGACATCATAAAATGTTTAGTGAGCTTCTGCACTAGGCCACTTTTTACTGCAGTTTGGATAAAGGACTCCATAGAAGTTAATTTACCTAAGCATGTGCTCTCTTGGGTCCTGTGGTCACATGAACATAGGTTGTTAGTTCTTCCTGATGCGAGGGCTTTTAGATTATGGTGGGCTTGAGCCTCTGCTTTTTCTTGCATTATTCAATTTTTTGGAATTATTTGCCATTAGCCTGTTTTCACATGGTAAATTCTAATGCCTTTTAGTAAAAGGGTCTCTTACTTCTTTGCAGGTCTTCAAGTTTCTTTTATTTGGCCATCACAAGAATTATCCAATGATACAGTGGTTCTAGGCCAGTCCTAGATTCCTGACAACTGCACCTGTTGCCCTGTTTGTTGTTCTTCTCTGTACCTTTTCTAGTTCTGGTTGTGTCTTGTTCAACATAGGGTGACCAGATCTGCCCATAATAGGCAAGGTTCAGTCACCTCATGGCTTGATACAAAGATGTTATTATGTTATCAGTTCTTTTCTCCATTGTTTCCAAGTAATTCCTAACATTCTATTTGCTTTTTTGACCTTGGCAGCTGAACACCGAGCTAAGGATTTCAATGTATTATCCACAGTCAGGCCTGATATTCCAAAGAGGTTATATATATTCACTGGCAGCCTGATTTTGCTTAGGGTGTCTAAGTTGAAAATGTCCCACAGAACAACTCAGAGAAGGTTCAAAGCACAAAACACAACCTGAAACACAAAAAGTACCAAGAGCCTTCAAAATGGGACAAGTCCTTTTATTCCACAGCAAAGATCAACCTTGTACATTAGTGACCCGACACGGGCCGTATTTTGGAACACAGCACCTGTGTTAGAGGTCATTTAACATCAAAAGTCCAATAGGAACATGTCCAGCATCTCAGCTGAAGACAAAAAAATAGGAACCTTGACCAAACATAGTATGTTGATCCTAACAAGGGGTTGGGAGGGTCACCGCAAGGCCACTGGAGGGGGGAGGGTCCTTGTCAAGGGACCCACTGGATCACCAGGGCCTTAGCTATTGGGGAGTGAGGGGTTTGGGGTTCGCCAGAACACCAGGGCTAGAGCTGCACCTGCACTTGAGAGGTCATCCCTTCCCCTGCGGCTCAGCCCGCACAACCCTAATGACAGCTCCGAGCTGGCATAGGGTTTGCCGCAGGAGGAGCGCCTTTGTTTGGCACACTGTCCACTAAACATTATGGAGGAATACTTAATGACCTCTTTAGCATGCATTTGCATGCTCACTGTACTCTGAGCCAGTGAGATCATTATTTCATATGCTCGTTGGCCCTGAGCATTCGGCTGTAGCAAATGTGGGCAGTAGTCCGGCGCTAATTGTTTTTGAGCATGGGGGCCTGAGTGATGTAAGTTTGCCTCATGAACAGGTGAAGGATAATCCCTGGGTGGGTGAATTGTCCCCTGACATTGAAGGTGATTTGGCATTCACTGATTCCACTGCTTTCAGCTTTCAATCCCTTCCCCGATTGGGACTTACAGTTGTCGGCAACTTCAACCTTTGCTTTCTCTGACTTATGTCCAGGATCCAGTATTCCTGTGACCAGACCTTCTTCCTTAGGGCACTATGGAAGGAGTGCCGATTAGAGCATATTATCAATTATTATTAGCTGCAATTTGTGCCTGAGTTTGTGTAATCTATACAGAATTTGGGGGCATGCACCTCAGAGGGATAGCTGTGGACCAGACTAACCTTTCTAACCAGTCCAGTGCAAGTGAGAAACACTGGCTCCGGTCCTTACGGCTCCAGGGCACAGCTAATTAACAGGCTGGCAGCTCCTGTGCCGCTATTTTTACTTCTCCTCTCTTACGGCTCTGTTTACTAAGGTGCGCTGAAGCATGGCTTGCGGTAGTGTAGGCGCAGGTTTTGGGTGCGCACCAATCCATTTTTCAGCGCGCCTGTAAAAAAGGCCTTTTTAAAACTTTTGCTGAAAATGGACACGCTGCAAAATCAAAATTTCCGCGCGTCCGTTTTGGGTCTGAGACCTTACCGCCAGCCATTGCGTATCGGCCGTGCTCCAAAAATGAAATTACCGCAAGAGCCACGTGGTAGCCATGCAGTAACTCCATTTTGGTACGCGTTGGGCTAGCATAGATGCTTACGCAGCGTAGTAAAAGGGCCCCTTAGTGTTTTTAACACACCTACATTAGCGCGCGTGCTAACCATGTAGGCACCTATAGGGATATTAAAGGCGTGTACATGGTTAACGCACGTACATAGTTAACGTGCATTAAAAACGTTAACATCCCTATAATGTTGCTTAGTAAACAGGGCCCTTAGGGGTCCTTTTACAAAGACGCAATGAGAAATGGCTTGCGGTAGTGTAGGCGCGGGTTTTGGGCACACGTCGATTTTTTTTTTGCCAAAAATGGACGTGTGGCAAAATGACAATTGCCGCGTGTCCATTTTGGGTCTGAGACCTTACCGCCAGCCTTGCCCTAGCGGTAAAGACTCACGCGGTAACTGAGTGGTAATGACCTACATGTGCCAAACGCTACTTGGCGCGCGTCCGGTATGCGCGCCAGAAAATAAAAGAATATTTTTCAGATGCACATAGCAGATGCGTGCCCAAAATGAAATTACCGCAAGAGCCACACGGTAGTCGGGCAGTAACTCCATTTTGCAACGTGTCGGGTGCGCGTTGACGCTTTCGCGGCTTAGTAAAAGGACCCCTTAGTCTCTTGTGCAGGGAAGTCATGCTCTGGTGCCCCCCCCCCCATACTGCTCCTCTACATCCTTCTTTACTGGACTCCCCCTAGGAGAGGAAAGGTACTACTTCCCCCTTATTCTTAGGTTCTATCTGGTCCTCCAAAAGCTCAAACTAAACTCCTATTGGATCAAACGCTCTGAATAAACCTCCTTCTGTTATGCTTTGAATGACACCTCTTTTCTGGAGCAGGAACCTAGAATGTTCTTTCTGCAGCTGCAGTTCAGAGCATTTTTGCAGCCTGTTGCATGTATAAGCTGGGTACTGTTGTAACTGCACGCACAGCGAAAGTGTATGCGCATAATTTTCTTTGTTTGGACAATGAAAAATTGGCAGATGCAGAGAAATAAAAGTATTAATACATTGCATGACATCCAGGGCACGGAGGGATCAGCTGCAAAACAGCCAGCGGTAAAGCGAGATTGTGCCAGACAGTACTAACCTAATGAGGCAAACCTGCCTTGGGTTATCTGAATTGTTTTGATAAGCATAAATCATAAAACGACCCCTTCCCTCCTCCCTCTCCCCCGGGTTGTTTACAAGCAGAAACTTCCTGCTCTTCTCGATAACTTGTCATTTGTTCAGTGTATAAAAGCAGGAAAGTTAGGGTTAGGAGTCCGATGATGGATTTCCTGCAGTGGTTTCCCTGCATGACCTCTGACTCCTGATCAGGAAGCCAGAATTTTATAGGGCTTTGAAAGGGAAAAAACAAAAATGACGGCTGTGGAATGCTCTTATCATAACTTCTACCGTGGTAAGATTTTCTTGCCAATCCGAAAACAATGGAATTTCATTTCTCGCCTTCTTTCCAAGAAATGTTGTATGCCTAAAGGAGAAAAGATGCTTAAGAAGCCATTTCTCTTAAATTCCTACAGTATAAAAGCAGAGCTGTAAAAAATGAACCTAGAACAAGCTGAGCAAAGCATCCTGGAAATGCTGTTGTCTTGATCTCATAACCTCGATTTGGAATTTAGACATTACTCGCCTTTTCCGAAGCTGAGCTCAAGGTGAGTTATGTAGTCAGGTATGTGAGCTATTATTTCCCTGCTCAAACTGGCAAACAATTTGCACCCGAAGTGATGGAAAGTGAATTGACTTTCTCAAGATCACATGGAGGCGTATTTTCAAAGCATTTAGGCTTACAAAGTTACGTAGAGGGGCATTTTCGACATGACATCTAAGTCCGATTTTGCACAAAACATCCAAAATCCGAATAGGAAAGAAGGTCATTTTCAATTTTTTTTTTTGAAAATACTGTTTTGAACAAGGTTTTGCGCTTTGTTTTTTTGGTCCATTTTTGAAAACAAAATGAGTAAGTGCAAAACGTAGAGATTCGTGCCATTGGGATGTAGGAGGAGACGGCATTTTTAGTAGACTGGTCCCCCAGACATCCCAGGAGAGCAATGCGGCACCCTAGAGGGCACTTCTGTGCACGTAATAAAAATGCTCCCAGGTACACATCTCACCTTTCATCCCTTATTTTGTCCCCTGAGCCATCCAAACACACCCAAAATCCACTGTCCCACAATGTACACCACTACAATAGCCCTTATGGGTGAAGGGGGCACCTGTATGTAGGTACTGTAGGGTTTTGGTGACTTTGGGAGGGGTCCCAGTTTCCACCACAAGTGTGACAGGTAGAGGGAGATAGGGACCTGAGTCCCCCATTCCATAGTGCACTGCACCAACCACTACACTACTCCAGGGCAGTGGCGTTCCTAGGGTGGCTGACACCCGGGGCGGATTGCCGATGCACCCCCCCCTGGGTACAGTGCCCCCCCCCCCGGTGAAAGGACACCCCCCCGGGTGCATTTTTACCCTGTTCTGGGGCAGAGGGAGCACGGAACGAGCGAAGCCAACAGGCGCGTGGCACCCCCCCCCCCCAGCAGCGTGCACCCAGGGCGGACCGCACCCACCGCCCCCCCCTAGGAACGCCACTGCTCCAGGGACCTGCATGCTGCTCTAATAGACCTGACTTTAACATCTGAGGCTATCATAGAGGCTAGTAAATCATATTCACATTTTGGGGTGGGAGGGGGGGGTATTAGGGGGTCACCCTTGATTCCTTCTAGTGGTCATCTGGTCATTTAGGGCACCTTTTTGTGCCTTATTCGTTCTGAAAGCAGGTCTAGACCAAAATGTCTTAGTTTTAGTCCTGGACGTTTTGTTTTGTTACATTATGGCTGTGAAATGTCCAAGCGTTCGGCACATTCTAATCCCGCCTTCAAAATGCCCCCGACGCATCCCCTTGCGATTTGGACACACTGCAGACGAATTGCATAGATAAACGTTTGCAAAATAGGTTTTGAAAATATCGATTTGGACGTTGTGAGAAGAAAAACATCCAAATGGTGCTTTATGACACTTTTTTGACGTTTTTCTCAGTCAAAAATGAGCCCCATTATAACCTATGGAACTTTGTAAATTAACCCCATACAGTGGCGTAGCTGCGGGTGGGCCAGGGTGGGCACAGACCCACTCATGCTTGGCTCAGGCCCACCTATCGGCAGCACCCCACATCAACATCTCTCCTCTGTGGCATCCCGTCATCTGCCCACCTGTCGCTGAACCCCGTTCCTTCCTGGTGTACCTTACAGGCGTCCCCGGCATCTGCAGTGATTCATTATTTTTGCCTGCACCGGCCCTGCAGGCTTCCATTGGCCGGGTCCTGCCCTAGCTTTCATCGTTTCCTGTCTGGCAGGACCTGGCTAATGGAAGCACAGGCAGCAATAATTGAATCACTGCAGGCACTGGGGACGCCTGTGAGGTACTTCAGGGAGGGACGGGGTTCAGTGATGGGCGGGCAGATGCTGGGATGCTGCAGAGGAGGAGACATGTTGATATGGGGTAGGTGAAAAAAATGTATAATTTAAAAAAATATCTCGGGGTGGGGGGGGGGGGATGCTGTGGAGTGCCGCGTCGTGGAAGGGCCCATCTAAGTTAGCTCTGGGCCCATCCAAAATACTGGGTCTGGCTATGCCACTGAGGAGCATAATTGAACGGGGCCCCGCCCATGTTTTCCCTGTGGACGTCTTCGCAGGACGTCCCCGCGAAGGCACAGGGAAACCCGTATTATCAAAACAAGATGGGCGTCCATCTTTCGTTTCGATAATATGGTCGGGGACGCCCAAATCTCAACATTTAGGTCAACCTCAGAGATGGTCATCCTTAGAGATGGTCGTCCCCGATTTTCGGCGATAATGGAAACTGAGGACGCCCATCTCAGAAACGACCAAATGCAAGCCCTTTGGTTGTGGGAGGAGCCAGCGTTTGTAGTGCACTGGTCCGCCTCACATGCCAGGACACCAACCGGGCACTCTAGGGGGCACTGCAGTGGACTTCAGAAAAAGCTCTCAGGTGCATAGCTCTCTTACCTTGTGTACTGAGCCCCCCAACCCCCCCAAAACCCACTACCCACAACTGTACACCACTACCATAGTCCTTAGAGATGAAGGGGGGCACCTTTATGTGGGTACAGTGGTGGGTTTTGGAGGGCTCACATTTACCATCACAAGTGTAACATGTAGGGGGGGATGGGCCTGGGTCTGCCTGCCTGAAGTGCACTGCAGTACCCACTAAAACTGCTCCAGGGACCTGCATACTGCTGTCATGGAGCTGGGTATGATATTTGAGACTGGCATAAAGGCTGGAAAAAATATTTAAAAATTTTTTTTTAGGGTGGGAGGGGATTAGCGACCACTTGGGGAGTAAGGGGAGGTCATCTCCGATTCCCTCCGGTGGTCATCTGGTCATTTAGGGCACGTTTTTGTGGCTTGGTTGTAAAAAAAAAGGACCAAGTAAAGTCGTCCAAGTGTTTGTCAGGGACACCTTTCTTTTTTCCATTATCGGCCGAGGACTCCCATGTGTTAAGCACGCCCCAGTCCCGCCTTCGCTATGCTTCCGACACGCCCCTGTGAACTTTGGTCGTCCCCGCGACGGTAAGCAGTTGAGGACGCCCAAAATCGGCTTTCGATTATGCCGATTTGGGCGACCCTGTGAGAAGGACGCCCATCTTGCGATTTGTGTCGAAAGATGGGCGCCGTTCTCTTTCGAAAATAAGCCTGATAGAGTCTCAGTGGAAGAAATAGGATCTGAACCCCCCTGGCTTCACTGCTTTGCAGCCTTCTCTAACTACTAAGCTACTCTTCCTCTGTTGTTGATAGCTTAACCTTTAGGCTTCCTCACGCCCCATGGTCCTTGAGTGTTCTGTACACATGTTCTCTTCTCAATTTCTGCCAAGGCACATGCTCTGGGCAGCACTCACGACATCCCGAGCAAGCCCGTTGACGTGGAAGTGAAAAGGAAATGAAGGGCAGATGTTTGCATTGTTTGCACATGCAAAATGTTCCAGGCCATTAACTGGAGCTTAAAATAATGGCAGGCTTGAAGGGCACTGCAATTGCCTCGGTCTAATTAAATAAATAAAAGTAAAGGGGGAAAAAACAATCAGAGATGGGTTGCTTTTAGGGTAGGTGGAGGAGAAACTCGGTGAATAAAACAGCAGCATGAAAACTAGCAAATTCCTCTCACGTTCCTTGTGACCTTGGGCAAGTTACTTCACCCTCCATTGCCAGAGGCGAGGCAGGGGTTTTCCAAAAAATTGTGCATGTTGTTACGGAGAGAGTAGTGGATGCTTGGAATGCCCTCCCGCGAGAGGTGGTGGAAATGAAAACGGTAACAGAATTCAAGCACGCGTGGGATAAACATAAAGGAATCCTGTTCAGAAGGAATGGATCCTAAGGAGCTTAGCTGAGATTGGGTGGCAGAGCCGGTGGTGGGAGGCGGGGATAGTGCTGGGCAGACTTATACGGTCTGTGCCAGAGCCGGTGGTGGGAGGCGGGGCTGGTGGTTGGGAGGCGGGGATACTGCTGGGCAGACTTACACGGTCTGTGCCCTGAAAAGGACAGGTACAAATCAAGGTAAGGTATACACAAAAAGTAGCACATATGAGTTTATCTTGTTGGGCAGACTGGATGGACCGTGCAGTTCTTTTTCTGCCGTCATCTACTATGTTACTATGTTATAGAAAAGCACCATTCCTGCAGCCAAATGCCAAGAACTGGGTACACTCATATGAATATCATTTGTTGCTGCAATTGCTTAATATCTATCAGCTGTTCGTGCCCGGAGTTGGGATTGGTGCCCTACGTTATTTGCGATTGGATTGGTTATAAAATCAATTGAAACGTATCAGCAGCCATCTTTGATGCCGTCTGTCAGAAACACTCTTGGTGAGTAAAGGTCAAGACGTGTACTAGGACATAGTATTATTACTATCTGCTAAGAATTAATAATTTTTTATATGGCACTACCTTGAAACAGCGTTGATACATAGTATCATAGTAACATAGTAGATGATGGCAGAAAAAGACCTGTACGGTCCATCCAGTCTGCCCAACAAGATAACTCATATGTGCCACTTTTTGTGTATACCTTACCTTGATTTGTACCTGTCTTTTTCAGGGCACAGACCGTATAAGTCTGCCCAGCACTATCCCCGCCTCCCAACCACCAGCCCCGCCTCCCACCACCGGCTCTGGCACAGACCGTATAAGTCTGCCCAGCACTATCCCCGCCTCCCAACCACCAGCCCCGCCTCCCACCACCGGCTGTGGCACAAACCGTATAAGTCTGCCCAGCACTATCCCCGCCTCCCACTACCGGCTCTTGCCACCCAATCTCAGTTAAGCTCCTGAGGATCCATTCCTTCTGAACAGGATTCCTTTGTGTTTATCCCACGCTCTGTAAGATTCTCAAAGTCAATAGAAGAAAAATCATGCAAGCCACCTCTGTGCTATTCCATCTCAGAGAATGGCTCTTGCAGGTTAACCTTTACAGATTAAATATATGTAGTACAATTGAATGTTTTGAATAGTATGACATTTACGCGAAACATGGATCTATGTCGGTGACATCTTGTCTCCAATACTGAGAACTTAATAAAAGCTAAGTACTACTTTGAAATTGCTATAAAGATATAGTATATATGTATACAAAATTTGAAAAACTGAAAGTAAAATGCTAAAAATGCTAGAAAAACACTAAAAAAGTATAATAATTAAAAAGAGTAACAGTTTAGGATTGATGAGGATTGCGATACTACCCTTGAAAGAAATATGCTCGGCTCATTTTAGCCAAAATAAGGGAATGTATGCTGATCTGATAGATCCTACTATGATTCGTTGACTCTCTTCAAACTCTTGTTCATGATCTTCTTATTTCAAGATTGGATTATTGTAATGTGGTCTACTCCAGTCTCGATAAAAGACAATTATGCCATTTCCAAATGCTTCAGAATACTTCCACTCATTTCTTTAGCTGCGCGCAAAAATTTGATCATGTTACTCTCCTCCTACTTGCTTTACATTGGTTATTGTGGAGGAGTGGCCTAGTGGTTAGGGTGGTGGACTTTGGTCCTGGGGAACTGAGGAACTGAGTTCGATTCCCACTTCAGGCACAGGCAGCTCCTTGTGACTCTGGGCAAGTCACTTAACCCTCCATTGCCCCATGTAAGCCGCATTGAGCCTGTCATGAGTGGGAAAGCGCGGGGTACAAATGTAACAAAAATAAAATAGATAGTATTGGAGATTCTACATGGAATGTTGCTACTATTGGAGATTCTACATGGAATGTTGCTATTCCACTAGCAACATTCCATGTAGAAGGCTGTGCAGGCTTCTGTTTCTGTGAGTCTGACGTCCTGCACGTACGTGCAGGACGTCAGACTCACAGAAGCAGAAGCCTGCGCGGCCACATTGCTGTGACTCTGGGCAAGTCACTTAACCCTCCATTGCCCCATGTAAGCCACATTGAGCCTGCCATGAGTGGGCAAGCGCAGGGTACAAATGTAACAAACAAAAAAATTATCAAATTTAAAATTCTTTGCCTTTTCTTTGTCTTATCATTTGAATACCCCAATATACCTTTAAACCAAGGTCATTTCATACACTCCTGCTTGGACACTTTGATCTATAGACTCTCGCCGACTGGTTCTACCAGCACCTAGAAAAGTAATTTATGAATCCAAAAAGAACTCTGCATTTTTCTTTTTGGATCCAAAATTATGGAATGCTCTTCCGCTGTATATTCATTCAGAACTATCGTTTTCAAAATTTAAGTCCCATCTTAAAACCTATTAATGATTTAGTTTATAATTAGTTAGATTACTGATTGGTATCTGGGTCACATGGGAACTGAGCAGTTGTTCTTTTTTCCCCCATTAATTTTAGACTACTAGGGTGAGTGCCAGCTCTTGTATTTTAATGGAGTTCTTTTCACAACCCTTGGAATTTTTGTTATGTAAACCGCTTTGACCTGGTTACAGAAAGTGTGGTATAACAAGCATGTTTTATAAATAATAAAAAAATCCAAGGTACCCTGTTATAAGGCTACCTTCCATGCAGGCAATTCTATAAAGGGTCACCTATCTTGATCCTATTCTAAGAAGAAAATTAGGTGCCTATTTTCCTTTATAGAATAGTAACTAGCAGAGTGTGTAGACAGAATAGCATTTTAGAAAGTATGTACAATCAGAACTGAGATATTCTGGTTGAGGTGTCTCAAGTTCCACTAGTATTTTAGAACAGGATCTGCTCATATAGAGTACTATAAGTTATCCACCCGATATTTAAAATAAAAAGGCCACTAAATGCTGAATATCGTCGGATAGCGGCTTAAAGATAGCTGGTTACATCGCGCGATATTACCGGCTATCCCTCGATTTAAAAAACCCGACCGGCCAAGTTTGGCGGCCATATTTGGCCATCACAATATGGCTAAATATGGCGGTCAAGTTTGGTGGCCATATTTGACCATCACAATAGCTAGAATAACTTTGACATGCCTCACGTTAATTGGCCAGTGCTGAATATCAGTGTGGCCGGTTAAAATCGGACTGGTCAAAGTTAAATCGGATATTCAATGCCGGTCACTGGAAACGGACTGGCACTGAATATCCGGGCTTGGCGCCAACCGCGGGAGACAGCCTAGCTTTCTCCAGTGGTCTGACTATCGAGACATATGTGCGTATCACCAGTTAAGTTTTTGGAGACTGTATCTTACAAAGGATGTAAAAAGACTTGAAGCGGTTCAGAGAAAAATGACGAAAATGTTACGAGGTTGAGTTGCAAGACGTACGAGGAGAGACTTGCTGACCTGAACGTGTATACCCTGGAGGAAAGGAGAAGAAGGGTTGATTTTGCGGAGAGGGTGGTAGATACCTGGAATGCCCTCCTGTGGGAGGTGGTGGAGTTGAAAATGGTAATGGAATTCAAAAATGTGTGGGATAAGCACAATGGAACCCTGTTTAGAAGGAGTGGATCCACAGAAGCATAGCGGAGATTAGGTGGCAACACCGGTAATTGGGAAGCAGAGCTAGTACTGGGCAAATGTATACAGTCTGTGCTTTGATCATGGCTGGACAGATTCAGCTTCAGAAGTTGGAGAACAAGGACAGTGTTGGGCAGACGTCTATGGTCTATGCCCTGAAAATGGCAAGGACAAATCAAGATCAGGTATACATGTGAAGTATCACATACCATATGTAATTAGTTTATCCTGTTGGGCTAACTGGATGGACCATACAGGTCTTTACCATCATCTACTATGTTACCAGAATTTGGGTGCACACATGCCAGCTCTATGCCTGGTGTAAGTGCTTCTGTCTAAGCGTGTTTACCCTTCTATAACATATGCTATATTTAGCTGCTTGAAAACAAAAGTGTCTTGTGTGTGCTTAATGTGAAACAGAGAAAATGATAAATTTATTTATTTATTTGTTGCATTTGTATCCCACCTTATCCCACCTCTTTGCAGGCTCAAAGTGGCTTACAATACATCATGAAGTTTAATGTGCTTATTATAAATCAGCAAAAGTAGAGGCTGACAAATGTACAAACCAATAGGGAGATAATATCAAAAACAGTTTATTCAGAATTTTCATATCAAGGACCCGACACGGTCCGTGTTTCGGCACCAAAGCGCCTGCCTCAGGGGGTCACAAACAACTTTCTCTGTCACAAGGTGTTTTTTGCTGATCGGTTTGCTGGTTTTTCTTCTCTCCGTGGATTAACCTGTTTTACAACCACGGGTATACATTAAGGATTTATTCAAGCCAATCAGCTACTTTTCAGAGAAAGTTGTTTGTGACCCCTGAGGCAGGCACTTTGGCGCCGAAACACGGACCGTGTCGGGTCCTTGATATGAATATTCTGAATAAACTGTTTTTGATATTATCTCCCTATTGGTTTGTACATTTGTCAGCCTCTACTTTTGCTGTTTTGTTTTGATTTTCCGTGGAGGCTCTTCCTGTTTTTTTTGGACATTATAAATCAGCAATAATATATCTAACCTTTTTTTTTTAACTGTAACGGAGTAAAGTATCAAAACAACAGTTTGGCATTCAAGAAGATCTTACAGTCCATACAAGTCTGTCTCATTTCATGCAATAATTGCGCCTACGACACTTTTCCTTTCAGATGACGACAGTTCTAAACGTAATTCCTAAGCCTGAAAGTGTTCATCAGAGCTGAAGAAATGAATCTTGACAAGTCTTTCTTCTGCAGGCTTTAATCAAAGCCAAGCCTTCCTCTATTATTTACCCTGATGCACATGGTCTGTACTGTACCTCCGTATACTGCATGAATGCAAGCCAAGGACACAACGGGTAACAAATCCAGTGAGATGCACACTCTGCTTTTTTTTTCATAATGAGCTTACAAGCAGTTAACATACCTTATTCTTTCCCGATAAATATTTGCACAGCACCGGTATTAAATTTTTCCAGAATTTGCCAAGCACACTTTCTTACGTTTCATTTTTTGGCTTCCAGCGAGAAATGGTCGCCCCTAGGGCAGCCTGTCGTTCACGGGACGTAAACAAACATAAAACAGTTTGTAGTTTACCTTGCTTTTTAAGTGAAAACTATTTGGGTTCCCTGATCCTGTGAGTCATCATGGTAGACCTTGTGATCCACAGAGTTCGTGTAACTTTCCACCCGTTACCATCCTTACGTTGCACCATCACCAGTAAGGCTTGCGGCTGTGGGAAGCTTTGCTCACAGCTTCTAAGTCTGCACAGGGACCTTGATATTTTTGAGGGAAATATCCTGGCGTCCATATATGGGATGCCGTCTGCTTTGAATTATGCTGCTGGACTTTGCTTCTGGTTGCATGCTTGCTGGGTCTTAATGCTAGGGGTGTTACTAATGTTTTGCTGACCCTCATCCTGTTAAATTCATCTCTCAGCAGGGAAACACTTTTACTAGTAGACTGTAGAATAAGCCTGAACCAAGGCTACAAAATCTACACCAAGTCCAACTTGCTTTCAGTATCCACATATTAAGCGTCCATGATAACTTGATATTGCTACACTCCCCTTCTGTTTATACGGTGAACCCGGCAACAGTGGAAGATATAGATATGAACAGCTTAAAGAGAACAAAGGAGGGCTTATAGTCCAACAATGATGAAGAAATGAAGTGAACCTTCTAACTATCAATTTGTAACTATAAACTTTCCATGTTAGGGAACCAAAGAAAAAGATGTGAACAGTGAAAGACCAATATGTTAACTAGGCCTTGTTACAAGCTGAGCACAAAAGGCTACCTACTGTCATGAAAGTCCGCCATCAGCCATGTTGAGTGAGACGGAGCGAGGTCTACTGAGCCCAGCACCCTGTCTTTAGGAGTAGTCAATCCAGGTCACAACTACCTGGCATATCCCCAAAATTAGACCTGTGTTTTATAGCTCATTTCCATGGATGAGTGATGGCTTTTTCACTCTCAAGTCGATCTGGCTATTAATTTATTTGTTGCATTTGTACCCCACATTTTCCCACCTATTTGCAGGCTCAATTTGGCTTACATAGTACCATCAAAGGCGTTTGCCCAGTCGGTGGATAACAAATACAAAGTTGTATAGTGATCGAATGAGGTATAAGTGGAGGGTCGGAATGGATGAAGATTGTGTGATGTGATTGCGTGATTGCGTGTGTAAAATTTAGGTGTGGATCCTGCACCTAAATTTATGCATGTATATTTTACGTAAATCTAATTAGTGCCAATAATAGGTTGTTAACAAGCCAACTATTGGCGCTAATTAGCTTGTTATTCAATTAAATTGTACATACAATTTTTAGTGACTTTTGTAGAATTCGGGGGAACTGAATGGCATTTGGGTGCCTAGACTGAGGCGCCAATTTATAGAAATATCCTGAATGACTTTTGTGTCTTGATTTTATTTCAGATTATTGCATCAGTCTGTTTTTTACCCAGTGTCTAACTTTTGAGAGCTTATAGGGAGTTTACTGAAACTCTTTCTTTATATTATAATTGATGTTTGCATTTCTTTTTTTGGCTTTATTTTGTTGTCAGTACTGCTCTGTTGCTGTACCTGACCATAAAAATGGTCTGAAGCAGGTGTGAAATTTTAGGATTTGCCAAGTGCTCAGGAAATAGTGGGTGGAAGAAAGCATATCACGCTATTTAGTACACTTGCTAAAACTTAATTAACCTAGGATGTGCCTTCATTTAGATGTGGGTAGATACTAATTTTAGCATATGTCCACTAATGTCTTTGAAGACTCTGTTACACTCATACCATGCTGGGGTTTTTTTTGCAGCAGCAGCTTAAAGGAGGAATTTATCAGTGTGATCTACTGTTGTTGTGTTATTTTACTGTTAACCACAGTTATTAGTAACCAGGTTTCATTGCATAAAATGGGACCTGTGTTAAAATAGAACAAGTTAGTGGTAAAATGACCCATCTTAAAAGTAGCCCATGTTGATAATTCCCCCCCCTTAGTGTGAAGAGTTTCTGCTAACCAGAGCTGAGATTGTGATGTCATAATGCCTCATTCCACCATTGCCTAAGAGCCAAACTCATCAGTGATGTCACAATGGCTTGACTGTCCTATACTTGGCTCACTTTTATTACATATAGCAGTGATTTAACCAGAGCTGAGATTGTGATGTCATAATGCCTCATTCCACCATTGCCTAAGAGCCAAACTCATCAGTGATGTCACAATGGCTTGATTGTCCTATACTTTGGCTCACTTTTATTACATATAGCAGAGCAGTGATTTCGATTTCTAGAGACATTTCCTTTTTCTTTAATTAAGGGGGAAGTTGTCAACATGGGCTACCATTAAGAAATGCTATTTTACTGTTATCCCCAATTATTAGTAACTAGGTCTCATTGCATAAAATGGGACCTGTGCTAAAATAGCATGAGTTGAGGTAAAATAGCCTGTCTCAATGGTAGCCCACCTAAATGGCCTTAGAATTCATGTTAAACCTTCATGGATTAGCCTCGTAGGTGTTATTTTTAGTGTGAATAGTTTTGATCTACATAGGCTTCATTTCTAAAATAGATATCAATAGAAATCAAACAAAATAAAACATGGAAAAGAAAATAAGATGATACCTTTTTTATTGGACATAACTTAATACATTTCTTGATTAGCTTTCGAAGGTTGCCCTTCTTCCTCAGATCGGAAATAAGCAAATGTGCTAGCTGACAGTGTATATAAGTGAAAACATTCAAGCATTACTATGACAGTCTGACAGGGTGGGAGGAGGGGGGTGGGTAGGAGGTATGCATGGGGACATCAAGGATCTGGGTTCCTAGCCCATTATAAACCATAAAGCTATATTTCTCTGTTGATCACCCCACCCCTCACCTATCCACACCCATCCTGTTAGAATATCAATGAAATGCTTTGATGTCCCCATGCATACCTCCGACCCACCCCCATCCTCCCACCCTGTCAGACTGTCATAGTAATGCTTGAATGTTTTCACTTATATACACTGTCAGCTAGCACATTTGCTTATTTCCGATCTGAGGAAGAAGGGCAACCTTCGAAAGCTAATCAAGAAATGTATTAAGTTATGTCCAATAAAAAAGGTATCATCTTATTTTCTTTTCCATGTTTTATTTTGTTTGATTTCTATTGATAACCTTAAGAGTGGACTAACACGGCTACCACACTCCTCTACTTAAAATAAATATAAATGTTTGCCCATTTCTTCTCTCCTCATTATTTATTTATTTATAACATTTGCATCCCACATTTTCCCACCTATTTGCAGGTTCAATGTGGCTTACATAGCTCCGTAAGTGGTGATTACCAGTTCCGGAGAGGAGAAATACATCGTTGAGGAAGAGGAGATGTGTTTAGGTTACAGGAAAGAATTATTATCTAATTATTATCTAATTCCAAACTCCAGGTACCCATATCAAATTGTCAGTGCTACTGTTTGGCAGCAGGGGGCGATCATAGTACCAATGCCTATCTTCTCTCCCTCTCTGAGGTGTCCCCACCAAACCAAACCAAACAAATGCAAACCTTAGACCTAAATTCTTAGAAACACTGCCCCAAAAAGCAAAATATGTTACTGTTTCTGGGCCAAGTCTCTCGTAAAAATAGGTGAAAGGATTTTTTTTTCCTGAAATTCACTAGATAGATAAAAGATTTTACTTCCCTCCCAAGGTGTGAAATCTAGGAAACAAATCCTGAGCTATTTTGCTGAAACAGGCTTGCATACAAATCACAATTTAACATGTGGGTCATTAGAACTGTAGGTGACACATTCCTGTATTTTTTTTTTAAAGTTTAAAGTAATTTTATTGATAACTCAAAGTTAAGCAACACAGCACACAACATACTCAATATTGCCAACTTACAAACAATAAGATACAATGCATGAACCATACAGCTTGTAAACCGCCCATTCCCCCCCCACCCCACCCCTCCCCTTCCCAACCCCTGTACCACTCAATTACCAAAATCTCAGGGGTGCTATCCGTATTAATTCAAGGAAGTACAACAGTACCAATAATCCAGAACTGTTTGGCAGCTCTGTACTCTAGGAAAAGCAGCTTAGTACGGGGCAGAGAGGAGGTGGAACCCCCCCCCCCCCCACTCCACATCCAAAATCAACAAGCATTAATAAGTAAACTCCGACCCCTTGGGCTTAGAATCTGAAGATAAGGCATCCATATCTGAAGAAATTGTTTTCTACGTTTTGGCGACATTTTGGAATCTCTAGCCTCCCAAGATGCTAAAAGGTGCACCTGATTACGCCAATGCCAGTAGGCGGGCGCTTCCGAAGAGGTCCAATATTGCATTATACACTTTTGAGCTACCAAACTCAGCTTTCTGCATAGCATAGTTGCAGGAGTGCTCAAAGAGGCAAAAGCCTTTGGATGGTCTAGCAAAAACTGTGCCTCCGTGCCCTCAATTTTATTCCCAAGCTTGATCAGAAACCCCCGGACCCGCTGCCAAAATGCTCGCACCCTTGGACACTGCCACAACGCATGGTAGAAGGAACTATGACCCCCCCCCCACACTTAGAACAAGCAGCATTAACCGTCTCTAACACATGAGCCAACTGCACTTTAGACATGTAACCCCGAAGAACTATTCTATACCCGCATTCTCTCAACCGTTCATCCGTTACTAATAGGCGAATGCCTTTTAAAGTAGTCTCCACATTCCATGAAGTCAATGAGAACCCCAGATCCTGTTCCCATTTATGCTTAAGACCCTCATATGTTCTCCAAGGCCTACGCTCACACATTTCTGTATTTTTACTGACTACATTTTACATTAAAAAAAAAAAGCGAACAAAATTTGGGGCCCTGTTTGCTAAGCCACGCTAGACGTGCTCTAGTGTTTTTAGCACGCAGTAAGCATTAGCGCTCACTAACCTTCTAGATGCCCATAATATTCCTATACGCATCTACATGGTTAGCACGCACTAAAAACGCTAGCATACCTTAGTAAACAGGGCCCTTAGGAGGAGATTCTATATATTGCGCCTAAAATTCGGCGCTGAAATCAGTTCTAAGTGTATTCTATAATTGGTGCATAGTTTTAGGCACCGATTATAGAATATGCTTAGTTCATATTTCAGTGTCTATCCTGCTTATTTTCGAAGGAGAAGGGCGGCCATCTTCCGACACAAATCGGGAGATGGCCGGCTTTCTCCTAATGGCGGCCAAATCGATATAATCGAAAGCCGATTTTGGCTGGCTTCAACTGCTTTCCATCGCAGGGCCGGCCAAAGTTCAAGGGGGCGTGTCGTCAGTGTACCGAAGGTGGGACGGAGGCATGGTTGCCAGATGGCCGGCCTCGGCCGATAATGGAAAAAAGAAGGCCGGCCCTGACGAGCATTTGACCGACTTTCAGTACCCTTCTCCACCACTGCCAACTCCAGGCTCCGCTCATTCTGCCTTGCCTCACCCTATGCCTGGAACAATCTTCCTCAACCCCTACGCCAAGCCCCCTCCCTCCCTACCCATCTTCAAATCTCTGCTTAAAACTCACCTGTTCAATGCTGCTTTCGGCACCTAACCTTTCGAGAAATATAGTATGCCCTATCAGATTGACTCTACACTTGTCTTTTAGATTGTACACTTGTCTTTAGATTGTAAGCTCCTTGAGCAGGGGCTGTCCTTCCATGTTAAATTGTACAGCGCTGCGTAACCCTAGTAGCGCTTTAGAAATGTTAAGTAGTAGTAGTAGTAGTAGTTCACGATCAAGCCTTGAAAAGGTGCCCGAACTGACCAGATGACCACTGGAGGGAATCGGGGGTCACCTCCCCTTACTCCCCCAGTGGTCACCAACCTCCTCCCACCCAAAAAAAAAATGTAAACACATTTTTTTGCCAGCCTCTATGCCAGCCTCAAATGTCATACCCAGCAGTATGCAGGTCCCTGGAGCAGTTTTTAGTGGGTGCAGTGCACTTCAGGCAGGCGGACCCAGGCCCATCCCCCCCTACCTGTTACACTTGTGGTGGTAAATGTTGAGCCCTCCAAACCCCCCAAAACCCACTGTACCCACATGTAGGTGCCCCCCCTTCACCCCTTAGGGCTATGGTAGTGGTGTACAGTTGTGGGGAGTGGGGTTTGGGGGGGGGTTGGGGGGGCTCAGCACCCAAGGTAAGGGAGCTATGCACCTGGGAGCAATTTGTGAAGTCCACTGCAGTGCCCCCTAGGGTGCCCGGTTGGTGTCCAGTGCACTACAAATGCTGGCTCCTCCCATGACCAAATGGCTTGGATTTGGCCGGGTTTGAGATGGCCGCCATTTTTTTCCATTATCGGCGAAACCAATTGCGGCCATCTCTATCGCCGGCGATCTCTAGGGACGGCCCAAATGTTGAGATTTGGCCGGCCCCGACCGTATTATCGAAACGAAAGATGGCCGGCCATCTTGTTTCAATAATACAGTTGGGTATGCCGCTTTACGGGGCCGTCATTATAGATGGCCGCCCTTATAGTTGGCCAACCTCGTTCGATTATGCCCCTCTATATCTACATGCATTCATTTACACCAGTGAAAACATGGTGTAAATCCCTGCATGTAGATTTAGGCGAACTGGGCCATATTCTATAACTAGGCGCATCAATTTTGGAATGCCCATGAAACTCCCATTTCTCCACCCATAACCGCGCCTGTTTTTGCCTGCACACATTAGAACTTCAGCGCACATTACAGAATACGCTTAGCGAGTCGTGTGCCTAAATTCCAATCAGTTCCAATTGGTGCTCATTATTGCTTAAGTGCTGTTATCAGTGCTCATTAGGTTAAGCTTGTTAAGTTACGCTCTGTGCTGATTTCGGCGTAGATTTCTAGGCGCACTATGTAGAACCCGGGGGTTAGTGTCCCAAACTTAACAAAACTTTGTTCTGTTAGGGGTATATAGCAAATAGCTGATAAAAATAATCCAATACAGTATAACAATTACATAGGCAAAATCTTTCAAGACGCTGGGAGTATGGTAGCGTTGACGTAGGACCGGGCTCTGACGCAGCTTTGCTAAACATGTCATGTTGGTGCAGGTCCGAGACAATTAAGTGACTGATGAAGTTGTTAAAAATAAGTGTTTTTCTAAATTTTAAATTATTTTTATATACATAATTTTTCATATAAAGAATGTTTGATATTGATTAAAGTGAGTGACTGTGAATGATTTTGAGACCAATGATGGATATTGGTGAGTTGTCGGGCAGTGTTCCTGGTATGAAACGAGTCACTGCCGAGGTCTCTGTTTCAGTTTACTATACTCTCGCCTATGTAATTGTTCTACTGTGTTGGGTTATTTTCATCAGCTACATTTTAAATTTAGAATTTAGACATATTGTAGATTGTGCATTATCCATTTTAACTGCAGATTTTCATTATGACAGGGTAAAAATGTTTTAATGGAAAATGGGTCAGCGGTATTTCTGCATTAGCGAGCGGTGGGCTTACCGCCGCTCCGTAAAAGACCCCCCCCCCCCCCGAATTTCTGATTTTTGAGGAGCCGGCTAACACATAGCTGGTTAAGTTGATATTAAGCACTTTACCGGCCATGGATTATCACATAAAGATAGGACTGTGGTTTATGCCGTCCTACTTTTCTTCACTCTGGAATTCGTTGCCAGAGAATGTGGTAAAGGCGGTTAGCTTAGCGGAGTTTAAAAAAGGTTTGGGCGGCTTCCTAAAGGAAAAGTCCATAGACTGTTATTAAATGGACTTGTGGAAAAATCCACTATTTCTGGGATAAGCAGTATAAAATGTTTTGTACATTTTTGGAATCTTGCCGGGGTATTTGTGACCTGGATTGGCCACTGTTGGAAACAGGATGCTGGGCTCGATGGACCTTCGGTCTGTCCCAGTATGGCAATACTTATGTACTTATGATTACCCTGGCCAGTTAAGGGGCCCTTTTACTAAGGCGTGTAGGCACCTACGCGCATGAAACGTGCGTCAAATTGGAACTAACGCCCGGGTGGTAATTCCATTTTTGACGTGCGTCCACAACATGCGGTAGAAAATATTTTCTATTTTCTATCACGTGGCGCTTACCTGGCAGTAATCGGCAGTTTATACGCACTAATGCTTCCTACCCAGTTAGTGCGTGAGACCTTACTGCTGTTATTGGGTGGTGGTAAGGTCTCAGGCTGACAATAGATGTGCACTGGTTTCTAATTTTGCCGCACATCCATGTTCAGACACATTTTAAAAAATGCCTTTTTCCAGGTGCGCTGAAAAATGGACCCACGCATGTCCAAAACACGCCCCTACACCAGCGCAGGCCACTATTTGGAATGCCTTAGTAAAAGGGACCCTAAGTGCTGAATATCAGCCCCGGAATGCCCTCCCCCAAAGAGTCGATTTTCACTTAGGTGCTAACTGCCGATTTTCAGTGGCAAATTTAATCAGTTAAGTAACATAGTAGATGACAGCAGAAAAAGACCTGCATGGTCCATCCAGTCTGCCCAACAAGATAAACTCATATGTGCTACATTTTGTGTATACCTTACCTTGATTTGTACCTGTCCTTTTCAGGGCACAGACCGTGTAAGTCTGCCCAGCACTATCCCCGCCTCCCAACCACCAGCCCCGCCTCCCACCACCGGCTCT
Organism: Microcaecilia unicolor; assembly: GCF_901765095.1. Taxonomy (NCBI): domain Eukaryota; kingdom Metazoa; phylum Chordata; class Amphibia; order Gymnophiona; family Siphonopidae; genus Microcaecilia; species Microcaecilia unicolor. The sequence goes on from NC_044034.1 coordinate 26,285,311, forward strand.
GGCACAGACCGTATAAGTCTGCACTTTCCCCGCCTCCCACCACCGGCTCTGCCACCCAATCTCGGCTAAGCTCCTTAGGATCCATTCCTTCTGAACAGGATTCCTTTATGTTTATCCCACGCTGAAAATTAGCGGATAGCTCCAAAAAAAGGGATTTAACCGGTCAGTAGCTGCTTCTGGCCTGTTAAATCGTTTTGAATATTGACCAGTAACTTTTCTCAGCTTTGCTTCTGAGGGTCTGCTGCCAGCATGCCTGAGTGAATGGAAGAAGAGACGTCCTGGATCTACACAGGATTATCCTTTAACTACTTAACAGGGGTAAAGTCAAGGCTGAACCTGTGCCTGCGAGGGGCATATTCCACAACAGAACTCCTATGTGAAAAATTCACAAAATTGGTTAGTTATCCAGCTCATTTTCGAAAGTGATCGCCGGCCATCTTCCGACACAAATCGGGAAATGGCCAGCGATCCCTGAACCCGGCCAAATTGATATAATTGAAAGCTGATTTTGGCCGGGTTCAACTGCTTTCCGTCGCAGAGCCGGCGAAACTTGGGGACGTGTTGGTAGGCTAGTGAAGGCAGGATGGGGGCATGCTCACGAGATGGCCGGTTTCGCCAGATAATGGAAAAAAAAAGCCAGGCTTGTAGAGCATTTCGCCGGCTGTACTTGGTCCCTTTTTTTTCACGACCAAGCTTCAAAAAGGAACCCGAACTGACCAAATGACCACCAGAGGGAATCGGGGATGACCTCCCCTTACTCCCCCAGTGGTCACCAACTCTCTCCCACCCCCCAAAAAAATTAATAAACATTTTTTGCCAGCCTCTATGCCAGCCTGAAATATCATACGCAGCTCCCTGATAGCAGTATGCAAGTCCCTGGAGCAGTTTTTAGTGGGTGCAGTGCACTTCAGACAGGTGGACCCAGGCCCATCCCCCCCTACCTGTTACACTTGTGGTGGTAAATGGTAGGGTTACCATATGGCTCCAGAAAAAGGAGGACAGATTGAGCCAGCCGGGTTTTACTTCCATTGCTTTGAAAGCAATGGAAGTAAAATCCGGCTGGCTCAATTACTTCCATTGAAAGCAATGGAAGTAAAACCCGGCTGGCTCAATCCGTCCTCCTTTTTCTGGAGCCATATGGTAACCTTGGTAAATGGGAGCCCTCCAAAATCCCCCAAAACCCACTGTACCCACATGTAGATGCCCCCCTTCACTCATAAGGGCTATGGTAATGGTGTAGAGTTGTGGGGAGTGGGTTTGGGGGGATTTGGGGGGGGCTCAGCACCCAAGATAAGGGAGCTATGCACCTGGGAGCTATTTTTATTTTTTTTTATTTTTAGAAGTGCCCCCTAGGTTGCTCGGTTGGTGTCCTGGCATGTCAGGGGGACCAGTGCACTACAAATGCTGGCTCCTCCCACGACCAAATGCCTTGGATTTCACCGGGTTTGAGATCGCCGGCATCAGTTTCCATTATGGCCGAAAACCGATGCCGGCCATCTCAAACCCGGCGAACTCTGACATTTGGCCGGGCCCAACCGTATTAGCAAAAAAAAGATGGCCTGCCAGCTATTTGGCCGTTCGATTATGCCCCTCCATGTCTAATTTACTTAAAGGCAATTTAAGAAAAAGGTTATAGGCTGTAATTTGATTCCAAATTTCAAACTTCCATCAATCTCAAAAACTTAAATAAAATTGCCTCAGAAGTACCAATATATATATATATATATATATACATATACATGGAGTCCAGAAAAAATTAGACCCCCCCCCCCCCCAACATTTTCAGAAGTAACCCGGAAATGTCCTACTTCAGCAGAAACTTTTGCCTGAAATTCGAGGCATTATCCGAGTACTTTATTATTCAACAGGATGGACTTCCAGCACATCGAGCTCGCAAGTCAATTGCTCACTTAATTAACGAAACCCCAGAATTCCTTGAGCCAACTGCTCAGTGGCGTTGAAGACTTTGTGAATGTGTCAAGGTTGAAAGAGGACACTGACCACAAACTATGAATTTACTAAGAAAAAACCCCCCAAAATTAAAAGAATGTGTTTTCAAAGGTCATACTAAAGGTTTAAACAATTGCAAAGTATTTTGAAACTATGTAAGGAGTCCTGTTTTTTTCCAGACACTGCGTATATACAGCAGAGCAATGAAGAACGTCCATCACCCAAACTTTATTCACCACAAGAAAATTAAAACAATAAAAAGCCCAACACAGCCATTTTTCACCCTCCTACGGTATGTCTGCAGACTTTGCACACTGTATGTTAGCTGTAGTCTGCCCTAGGACACTCTCCCGGTCTGTTAGAATGCAGAGAATCCTTACCATTTGCTTCATTCTACTACATAAACCATATAATCTTTTTTTAAATTAAGTTTTCATATTTTTTGCAGTATTCCATTTTGCTGTCACCTAATTCCCTGTACAGCAAAACTCTCAGAGGACTTTCTTTAGAGCACTATCCCCTGGGGATATATGTATGGTCTAAATATTAACACCCTACGACTGTTTCCCATCCCTTAGAACGTGTCTCTGCATTAGGAAGTGTCCTGCTGTCTTTGGTTTTTAACTCAGTGGTGTAGGAGCAGTAGCAGACGCACAGTGCACCGCTCTCTCCACAGAGGCATAATCCCAGCAACCTGTACATTTCCCCCGTGCCACACGATTACATACCTGCTGCCCTGGAGAGGATTCACTTCTGCTGTGGGGAAGCTCTGGAATCAATCCTCTGGACTTTGTGAGGGCTGGGGCAGGGCTTCCTAAGGGAAGTAGCTGTTCAGACCACTGGCTGACTCAAACTCTGGGAGCTGGGGGGGGGGGGGGGGGGGAATAATAGTTAAGTCATAGAAACCTCCAGGGAAGACGGCACTTTTATGACATATTCATCCCCTGGCAGCCACTGAGAATTACATTCCTGAAGTTACTGCACATGGATTGTTTTTAGATGCTTGTATATGAGTCCTCAGATGCTCAGTTCATCTCTCTCTTCTGGGTAGCTTGTAAAGTTTAAAAAAGCGTGATGGTATCTAAATAATGCCCAAGATAATGCTAATTGCAGGTCCAGTGTATTACCCAACGCAGGTGACAGTGAAAGACTGGGCTACTACCCATGTTAATATTAAAATGTGGCATGTGCGTAAAAATAGTCGATCGCAGTGTCCCCCCCCCCCCCCCCCGGCCGCCAGCGAAGTGACGTTATGTTTTCCAGACAAAAGACTAGCTGTGATAGATCCATCATCTGTCAATGTGGTTCTCTGAACTAGTGAGATAAAAAAAAAAAATACCACAGCACAGAGATTACTTGGCACTTTTGGTCACGTCCTATTATTAGTAAGCAGCAGTTATGTGAATATATGGACTCTTTAAAAACACCTCGGGCCAAGTCAACAGGATGGGTGACACCAACACCTGCAGTATTCTGAAGAACCTTTTGTAGATCAGACCAAAGAAAGAAGGTTTTTTTTTTTTTTTTTTGTCTGTTCTAAGGACAAGTTACAGAATGTTGCCTGCAGTTGGTGCGGGCTGTGTTTCCATTGTCGTTCTTTTCTTCTTTCAGCCTGAAGGGGCGAGAACTGCCTGGCTGCAGTTGTACCTTCCAAGGTCTGAAATGTTAGCCTGTGTTCCAAATGCAGTGCAAAGTGTCCGGCTACCTCGAGGCTGCCTAGCCCATCTCAAGGACAGGCTAGGTCACTCCTGGTTTTCTGCCTGGCGTCTCTGTGGAACTGGAGCTGCGCGTCCGTGCACGCTGCAGAAGTAAATCCAGGTCTGGCTGGGTCTGTCCTTTTACGAATCGATCTCAACACTCTTCCTGTGTAAGTGTGTGTGTGTGGGGGGGGGGGGGAGCGCTACGTCGTCTTCAAAAAAGTACCCAGTTTGGGGATATTTATATCTGTTTTGTGCTCGGCTTTTATAAAATGACTAGTAAAAAAGGCCCGTTTCTGTTTGAAAGGAAACGGGCGCTAGCAAGGTTTTCCTCTGAGTGTGTATGTTTGAGAGAGTGTATGTGAGAGTGATTGTGCGAGAGAGGCTTCTGTTCCTGCTGCTGTGCATTCCCAGTGTTGTGCTGATTCGCTGCTCCCTGTACTGTGGCTCCGCCCCTCTCCCTTCTACTGGCCAATCTGGTGTGGGTTGTGTGACGTCACTATTATCTACTACATGAGGGACACCACCTCCAGCGGAAACAATGGTTCCAGGCAGCCTCAGAATGTTGGAGGTGAGAATTATTATATAGGATGACCCCACAGGGTGTACACATGTATGAAGTTGACAAGGAGAATGGCTGCACTTACTTGCACGCATCTTGAGTGTAGCCGCATTCACGGAGTTTGGACAGCATGCAGGCCGAACTGCATATGTGTTTTATACTATCTCCCAAGCTAGTATATGTGGCTGCACTTTAGCCATGATCGTTGCAGGTCTTGGATGCTATTTTATAAGGCACCACGACATAATAGCCCTGAGAAAACAGCCTTGTAACAAAATAGCCCTTGACAAAATGACCCCTCCCACAAAATAACCCTTGACGAAATAGCCCCCTAGAAAAAAATAACACATCACAAAAAAGGATGATAATCTACAAGTGAAATCTTCACTGATAAAGGCTCCTACCAGCATTGTATTGTATAAAGCATATAGAAATAAACAAATTTCTATAGCTACCGTACCAACTGATCTATTCTGCTGTTTAAGGAAATTATTCTTCCATCAACATGCTAATTTAAAAAAACCCAATATTGTCATCATTTTCATAGTTTTACCAACCTTATCCTGTTTGGCAAGGTAAGATTATTAGGAAAAAAAATGCAGTGCCATATTCTGGGCAGCCTGATCGGGCCCTTTTGTTGGGGGGGGGGGGGGGGGGGAAGGTTAATTTGTCAAGGGCTATATTGTGGGCAGGCCGTTTTGACAGTGGCTGTTTTGTCAGGGGCTACTATGTCGGGAGCTTTTTTGTCGGGGCTATTTTGACCGGGTACCATTTTATAAAGACATAGACCCTGATATTCAAAATAAGCTAAATGCCCAAATGTGGAATGGGACTAAAAAGGGATGTACAAAAGCCAAAATAGACCTCCAATGAGCAGAAACCAAGAGATGAATGTCCAAGGGTGTCTGAAATTGACAATGGATGGCCAAAAAAATATGGTGGATGCATGGCAGGCCCTTGCAAAAATTGGAAGGTCAAGCATGACTAAATGTTCGGAAACGATATATGATGGATGGTCGAAATGGACAGCTCATGATATGTACTTTGTACATTCACTGTGTCAATTGCAAGGGGCCTCAAGCTTCTGTTTCTGGTTCACACCACACAACACCCCTTTTAATGAGCATAACTTACATAATTGTCACGTTGGCCAGGAGGGAACCTAATTTTGCCCGATCAATAACACAACAACAGAATGCTTATTCATGATACAATGTTCTACTATTGGAGCTTGTCTTCTCTCATGGTTAAGGCAGCCTTGATGCTCAACTAGTTGTATCTTGAATGAACGCGTTTATTTATTTATTTATTGCATTTGTATCCCACATTTTCCCACCTATTTGCAGGCTCAATGTGGCTTACATAGTTTAGTTATGATATTGTTAGAAGGTGGACTTTCATAACTGGATGGATTGGTGAGGTGGATTGTTGGGGCTATGCAAAACTTTGGGCAGATAAAATGATCATATAAATTACAAAGTCAGGGTCACATGTACTTGGATATTTCAATAAAAATCTCCTGCTCACCGGTACGACTAGCTGAATATAAAAGCTGCCTTAATCATAACAGGCTCCATTAGTGGAATATTGTATCATGAATAAGCCTACTTTTTCTTCTCTACTTTGTAGTGTTATTGATCAGGTACAGGAGGGCGTGACTAATCCATAGAAGTACTACTACTACTACTATTAAACATTTCTATAGCGCTACTAGACTTACGCAGCGCTGTACAGATGAACATGAAAAGACAGTCCCTGCTCAACAGAGCTTACAATCTAAATTGGACAGACGAACAGACAGCTAGGGGTGGGGAAATTGCAGTGGTAGGGGTGATAAGTGAGGGTGTTGAGTAAGAGAGTCATGGTTAGGAGTCGAAAGCAGTAGCAAAGAGGTGGGCTTTAAGCCTAGACTTGAAGACAGCCAGAGACTGAGCCTGACGTACTGGCTCAGGGAGTCTATTCCAGGCATAGGGAGCAGCGAGATAGAAGGAACGGAGCCGGGAGTTAGCAGTGGGAGAGAAGGGGGACGACAGGAGACATTTACCCAGCGAACGGAGTTCATGGGGAGGAGTGTAGGGAGAGATGAGAGCGGAAAGGTACTGAGGAGCTGCGGAGTGGATGCACTTGTAGGTCAAAAGGAGAAGCTTTTATTACAAAGAGAACAACAATGGATCTTTGATTTAAACACTGAAGAACCGAGATGATCAAACCAGAAGACTGAGTGGAAAAGCTTCTTCTGATGTACAATATACAGTGAGCACAGCACAGGAAATGACATCATTATTTTCAGTTTTAAAAGAGAAGGTGCCCTGCGACCATGTTAGGGGAACCTGGTGATGCTGGCAATATGCTGGCAAGTACTTGACTTTTTAAGCAATATTTTAGGTATTTTTTTTTTAATCTGGATTACTGATATATTTAAGCACCAATAATTTATTTTATATGTTTTTTAAGTTGGACACTCATTGTTATGTTTTTTAGACAAATGATCCTGGACACCTTGAAACAACCACAGGTGAAACTTTGGCCACAGTTGGTGGGGTCTACAGCAAAAAATCTTTAAAGCACTTTGTTTTAAAGATAAGTCACTTGTTGAAATAATCATTTTTGTGGGTTACCAGTAAATCGGCATTGCACAAAGCCTGAATAGTTTCAATGGGGAGGTTTTTTACGCCTACGATGTTCTTGCCCGTTAATTCCTGTTGCTAAGTAGAGTGAAGGTGGGGTTCTGAGGCTTTTTCCTCTCTATTACTATCATACTCTGCTGTTGTTTGTTTGATTTTATTTATTTATTTTATTTATGACATTTATATCCCACAATATTCCCGCCCATTGGCAGGCTCAATGTGGCGTACAGTAGTTAATAAGCAAACAACAATATCAATAGTACAAAGTACGGTAGACAAGGTCACAGGTGGGAGAGAGAAAGAACTGATGAGGAAAAGGAAGAGAGGGTAGGTGATAAGTCATCACAGAGTGAGCTGCGGGCTAAAAGGGTGTGGCTCCTGTAGGGCTCGTGGCGTATGCTCTGCCAAAAAGGAAGGTCTTGAGGCGCTTCTTGAAGGTCGGGTGGTCTGATGTTAATTTGAACTCTCATGGCAGCCCATTCCACAGTTGACTGCTGAGATAAGGGAAAGAAGAGCCATAGATGGTCTTATATTTGAGGCCACGGGGAGCAGGGTAATGGAGATTGAGGTACGAGCGGGCCGATCTTCGGGAGTTCCTGGGCGGCAGGTCAACGAGAGTGTCCATATAGGAAGGGACATCTCCATAGATGATTTTGTGCACCAATGCGCAGGTCTTGAACACGATGCCGTCCTTCACAGGAAGCCAGTGCAGCTTTTCACGTAATGGTTGATTGATATTTAAAGTGAATTTTTGAAAGTTGTTAGCCATTGTAAAGAGGAGTAAATGATAGGTGGGTGCCAAGGGATGCCTATGACTACAACCATTCCATATTACACACTAGGTCATAGAGGCAACAACACACGTGGGGCCCCTTAACAAAACTTGCAACTGTCATTCCACAGAAAGCTGCACCCTAGGTATGACAGGAATAAACACATGGGAAGGGCTTTTTAATGAGTATATCCTTGTCACAATGCTCCTTCAGAAGATTCCACACATGGCGAGAGTTTGAAGTCCTAAAGGCACACTTCAGAAGGTTGTGCTGGGAGAAACCCCTATTGTTATGCAGCATCAAACAGCAGCTGGCTGAAGAAAGTGGTGGACTTTGGTCCTGGGGAACTGAGGAACTGAGTTCGATTCCCACTTCAGGCACAGGCAACTCCTTGTGACTCTGGGCAAGTCACTTAACCCTCCATTGCCCCAGGTACAAATAAGTACCTGTATACAATATGTAAGCCGCATTGAGCCTGCCATGAGTGGGAAAGCGCGGGGTACAAATGTAACAAAAAAAAACCATGTGTTCCATATATCTCTGACCCCCATCTAACCTCTGACCTCGTGCCTGGCATTACCAAGCCTCACCAATGTACTCTCGTGTGGAGAAAAACACACCCAGGTATCATTCCAGATAATACCCCGTACAGTACACACTGCAACAGCTATATAGGCATATTTTCAAAGCACTTAGCCTTCCAAAGTTCCATAGGTTTTTATGGAACTTTGGAAGGCTAAGTGCTTTGAAAATATGCCTCATAGTCACCCCATATACTGCAATGAGCTGTGCCGTGTCCCAGACTTCAAGGGCGGTACAAAGACAAAGAGATATATGGGGAATCGAAGCAACATGTGCATGAGGGGTATTGATAGTAAGGTATGTCAGATCGGATGCAGGGCTATAAATTCAGATCTGTAGGTGCCTGGGCTGTAATAGGACACACATTGAATAGCCTAAACAACCACATGTTCCTCATATCACCCACAGGATGGTCAACGTGCCTGTTAGCCAAATATGAGTTTCTGTTCACATTTTGCATAGGCCAACATATTCCTGTACCTGGTCCTAGGTTTATCACATTGGTAACTAGAAAGACAGTTCTTGTTTTGTCATCTGCACTGATTGCCAACCACACAAACTCTAACACACTGAATGAGGTGTGACAGAATAACACATGTAAAAGGATGATTACAAGCAATGCTGGATACAACCCCCTCTTATCTTTCCTCCATGGGCTTCCTTAGTCTTCTAAATGCGCCACAAATTTAGGAGCCTAAAATAGGAGCATAAATTTGGGGGTTCAGCCCTTTTTTTTATACCAGGGTCTACGTTTTCAGTGCCATCAAGTCAGTGTTGACTCATAGTGACCCTCTGGATTGTTACTCTGAAATGTGGTCTTCAGTCAGGTGGCAAATCATTGATAGAGTGGCATCCACAGCTGTTGTTATTCTATCAGTCCATCACATTGCTGGTCTTCCTCTTTTGCATTGAACTTCAGCCTTGCCAAGCATGATGACTTTCTTTAATGATCTGTCTCTTTGCAGGATATGTTTGAAGTATGAAAGCCTTGCCGTTTGGGCTTCTAAGGAAATCTTAGGTTTGATCTCCGATACCGATTGATTTATTCTTTGGGCATTCCATGGTATACACAGTATTCTTCTCCAGCACCATAATTTGAAAGCAACAATTTTCTTCCTGTCTTGCTTCTTCACTGTCCAACTTTCACATCCATATGACATTTTTGAAAATACCGTGGCTTGGACGAGTCAAGTCTTTGTATGCAGAGATACAGCTCTGCACTGGAAGATCTTGTCTAGATTCTTTATAGCAATTCTGCCAAAAGCAATACATCATTGGCTTTCTTGACTGCTTCTTGTTTTATTATTTATTATTGAATCAAGCAGGTTGAAGTTGTCTCTTATAGGACCCTGCTGCTGATGTCATCAATAAGAGTAGGGACCAGCCAAACTTTTATACGCTAACTGCAGATTCTCAAACAACCAACATAAAGTGCTAGAGGTCTAGCAAGAGCAGAAAATCAATCGGCAATTACACGTATAAATTTATATCATCTTTGGAACACGGTATACATTTCTGTGTTGTGTTTGCGAACTTTTGGGGCTGGTTCTGGGTGCTTCTATTATAAAGGCACATAGGTGCCTATGTTGAATGCATAAAGTAGGTGTCTTTGTGGAAATTAGCATCCTACTAGACTGGGTGCCTGGTGGAAGCCTATTCAATAAACGGGTGTAGCATAACAGTGAAAATACATGCTTATAAGATACAGCCATAGAGCTGGCATAAATGTGTGTACTGAAGTTCTATATTAAGGGACATCATTGGTCTGTATTTCCAAAGCAAGTTATCCTGAACAAGATGAATTAACATGATAGTCTGCTAGAATTTGATGTGCAGTCAATTAAAATGACCTTGAAAATGCCCACTAAATTTGTTGATCTATTTTGTGTGGGTTCGCTTTCCATTGAAAATGACGAGAAGCCACGCTACGCACACATTTTAATTAAACAATGAGGTAATTAGTGCCAATAATTGGCTTTATAACAAGCAATTATTGGCACTAATTTGATTCAATTAACATAGATGCGTGTAAATTTAGGTGCAGGACCCGTGCCTAAAGTTTACGTACAAGTCATAAAAGGGGTTGCGGAAATGGGAGGCCCATGAGTGGATTGGAGCAAATCGGGGGCATGACTTTTAATTATGTGCTGAGTCTAAATGTAGGCATGATCCCTGGGCTTAAACACTATTCTATAAACTGTGTCTAACTTTAGGCATGGTTTATAGAACACTGCTATGTGATTTTTTTCAGCACCAATTACAGGGGGTCTTTTACTAAAGCTTAGTTCGATTTATCTGCAGCAGGGCCCAATTTATTCCTATGGGCCCTGCTGCAGATAACTCGAGCTAAGCTTTAGTAAAAAAAAAACCATAGAATTTCCCCCTGTAGTGCTAAGAGCCTCTTAGATTATGAGCTCACTAGGAACACAGAAAGTTCCTGCTTATAATAAATATAAAATCATTTGTGGAAGTATATCAAATCCTTTACAGACTGAATTCTATAAATGGCGCCTCAATTTGTTCACCCAAAAAAAGCATGCTAGACTGTCATAAAATGCCTAGCCACCTGCCTGGGCTTCCCTGCGACCACTTAGAGGGTCTATTCCCAGCACAGCTCAGGTCCGCCTACACCTGCCATTTGTGCTGTCCACTAGCACCCTTCTCCCACCAGCTGGGTCCCAACCACCTCTAGGCAAGTCTCCCGCTCTCAAATTAACCCCAGTGATTTCTAGGTTACTGTGGCCACACTCCCAGTGGTCTCACAGTTGCCAGAGAACACTCACAGACCCAACACACAAACCACCAGAATTCTTAGTCAATCCAGACAAGCAGAGGCAATAAACTAAAAAAATGTTTATTGTCATGAAAAAATTAGAACAATGAACAGAAAAGGTGCAATGAGCAAACAGTAACAGATAACTGAAATATGGATTAATTATAACACTAACTAAACATTTGTTTACTATCTAAATAGTACCTGGGGAGATCAGGACATATAGCTGCTCACAAGTTATCAAATATAACTTTTCACAGGGCCTCCGCAAAGAGATCCTTCTCTATTTTCTCCCTGGCTAAGACTGGAGCAAAAGCAGTACATTCTAGATGAATTGAGCTCCTGAGTAATCAGAGCCCAGGACAACAAGTTTTAAAAATAACTGGCCACATCACTGCAGGTTACCTCTTATCTGTGTTAACTAAAGAGGGAACTGTCACGTCAGTTCTCTGTAACAACTTTAAACATAAATATGCACCACCTCCTGGCCAAACTGGAGAAATACACTTCAAGAAATAATACAAGTTACAGGCTTAAAACTTGTCGCATAGGAGCTATTCTATAAATGGTGCTCAAAGTTGGCCATCATTTATAGAATAGCACATAGCACCAGGATCTATTCTGCATCCAATTTTAGGTGTGAACCCTGGTGTAAATCCCTGTGCTAAATTAGGCATGGATCTCTTAAATTCTATGACACTGCATGCAAATCCTAGAAACAGCCCTGACCTACCCTTGTCCCTCCCATGGCAATGCCCCCTTTTCGGATCCACACGGAAAAATTTACGTGCACATCTGTGTAGAACAGAGACTATAAACATGCATAAATTCAAATTATTGCTAATTAAAGCTGATAATTGGTAGCGCCCAATTAGTGGCGCTAATTGGCTCATTGAGCAATTAAATTGGGCACTTTATTTGGGCATGCACCCAAATTTGCATGTGTAATTTTGAGTGCTATATATAGAATTAGGGGTTAACTATATAGAATACCTGCCATCCACCAAGGTAAGTGTTAACATCCATATAAATAGCAGTAGCGCACTTAGGAGTAGAGTCAGTAAAAGGCACCTTAAAAAAATCAGTGCCGAAAAACACGCTTAAGTGTCATTCCATAAGCCACACCTAAAGTTCAGTGCAGTTTGTAGAATAACGCTTAAGAGTTATAGTCAAAGAAATCTTCAACGAAATCAATCAAAGTCTACACATCATGAACACATGGGCAGACACATTCCATCTGAAATTAAATGCAGAAAAAACTCAATGCCTGGTACTCACCTCCCAATACAACACTAACGAATTCAACGCGATAAATACACCAAACCTAAACCTTCCAATCTCAGAAATGCTAAAAATCCTTGGAGTCACTATCGACCGCCACATAACACTTGAAACCCACGCAAACAACACAACTAAGAAGATGTTCTACTGCATGTGGAAACTAAAAAGAATAAGACCATTCTTCCCAAGATTCGTCTTTCGTAACCTAGTGCAATCCCTCGTCCTCAGCCATCTGGATTACTGCAACTCATTATACGCAGGCTGCAAAGAGTAAACACTGAGGAAACTTCAAACAGCCCAGAACACAGCAGCCAGACTCATCTTTGGAAAACCAAAATATGAAAGGGCAACACCACTACGAGAGAAACTACACTGGCTTCCACTTAAGGAACGCATCACTTTTAAGGTATGCACACTAGTCCACAAGATCATTCACGGTGAAGCCCCAGCCTACATGTCCGAGTTGATTGACCTACCACCCAGAAATGCTAGGAGATCTTCCCGAACATACCTCAACCTCCATTTCCCTACTTGCAAGGGCATGAAATACAAGACGCTACACGCATCAACCTTTTCTCACACGAGCACGCAGCTTTGGAACACACTGCCGCGCAACTTAAGAGCGATCCAAGAACAAGCATCCTTCCGCAGATTACTGAAGACCCATCTATTTGAGACAATTTACGGAAAGAACCAAAACACATAGAGTCCACACTCACTGTTCATCAATGCATCATACATCCACTTATGATCTCTCATCCCCCATAATTCCACATTACTCATACATTTACTCACAGAAATATGTACACCATGTGCCTTTGTGTCTTAACACTGCCCTTAAGCTTCCCATTGTCTCCTCCCAATGTCTCAATGTTGATGTCCCATTGTGATATTCCTAATGATAATTCGATTATCTCGCATAACTTGTACAATGTAACCCATAACCAAGTTGTAACAAAGTATTTTCATTATTCATTTCTTATTGTAAGCCACACTGAGCCCGCAAAGAGGTGGGAAAATGTGGGATACAAATGCAAACAATAAATAAATAAATAAATAGTCGCATGTAAATTTAGGCATGACCTTTTGCACCAACAAAAACATGGTGTAAAGTCACACCCCGTTCCACCCCTAAACACCCACGACTGTCCCCTTTCCATGCCCCCTTTTTCGGGCTGCACATAAGATTTACTTGCAGATCCCATGCTTAACTTTAAACACGTACCACCCAATTAAATCTAATTAGTGCCAATAATTGCTTGTTAAAAAGCCAATTATTGCACTAATTGACTTATTCTGTTAAATTGCGTGCGCAAATCAAGATCATGCTTAAATTTCTACTCACAGTTTTAAGTGACCTTTATAGAATCACTAGTAAAAAAAGCCCGTTTCTCATTGAAATGAAGTGGGCGCTAGCAAGGTAATGACCTTCTGCCATTAATGTTCTCCCCCCTCCTCTACCCCTCCCCCTCATCTCAGGACCCCCCCTGTCATCTCAGGGCCCCCCTCCCTGTTGTCGCAGCACCCCCTCCCCCTCTCTCTCATCTCAGGACCTCCCTCGTCTCAGGACCCCCCCTCTATCCGGGCCCCCCTCTCCTCCGATGTCCGCACCCCCCCTCCTCCCATTTTCGCTGGCCAGTGCCTCCCTCTGTCTCTGTGGCCTCTGAAAGCAAGAAGGACGTGTGCGGGTGCCCCGGCCCTTCGTACGTGGGAGCTGCTGTAAAAAGTTTTACCTCCTGCTCGTCTGGCAACACTGAAGTGCAGCAAGTACAGATGCCGCTTGTTTCAGCTGGTCCTCTGGTCCCGTCCTCATTTCCTGTTTGCAGAAGGGCGGGACCACAGGAACTGCAGAAACAGAAGCGAAACCACAGAGTTCCCTCGAGGGTGGGGCGATTACGAACCCTACGAACACTACACGGCTTCACTGCCACGCTGCCACGGAGTCAGCTTCAGAACGTTGGAGGTGTGAATTATTATATTAGATGGAGGCTAGCACTATTCTAGAATTATGAGCTAAGAGGGCATAGTAAGTAAATGTTTGAGGGGCATTTACAGGGAGGGGAACGGGCAGGGCATAAGCAAGGCTGACATTTACACAGATTACTTAATAATGTAAGTTACAAGTGCAAATATCACATTTAGGTGCTAACAGTTATGCAAGCCATAGTCCTGTCGTACATATTCATCCTAAATTTTGGCTTGTTGTTGCAGCTTTATGAGCGCAAGTTCTCATATAGAATTGTTAATTATTTTTTTTTTTATGCAGGAGGAATTTAATATAAAGGGTGAGGTTAAAAAAAAAAAAAAGTAACTCCCTAGAATGTTTTGCTGTTTTCTCAGCAACCACCAGTCTGCAAAATTTGTTGAAATTCGTGAAATTTTGCAGCTTTATTTGATATTACTATCTATGTTTTTGTGCCGAGTGGAATATTATTTTTAAATATGACGAAGTTACGGACTTTGTAGCATGACCACCCAGCCATTTTCATGTGTTCAAAAATGTTTACACTGTAAAATTACCATTATTTACCATTACTGTTAATGATGTCAAAGTGATGTAGACTTTTGTCTGGAGAGTAATGTTGCAGGTCTATCACAAGCTCCACCCAAAGCCACAAACAATCACCAAACTCAAGGAAGCACTGCAGATGATCTGGGACAGCAGCCTGCCACAGGGATCGATCAACAAGGCTGTTAAGAGCTTCCCAAAGCAACTAAAGGCCGTGTTAAAGCAGGAGGTGGGCATGTTGAGCGTTCACAGTGACTGTGAAATTCTGACTCAGAGAAGGGCGACGAAAATGATAAAGGGGATGGGACGACTTCCCTATGAGGAAAGGCTAAAGTGGCTAGGGCTCTTCAGCTTGGAGAAAAGGCGGCTGAGGGGAGATATGATAGAGGTCTATAAAATAATCAGTGGAGTTGAACGGCTAGATGTGAAGCGTCTGTTCACGCTTTCCAAAAATACTAGGACTAGGGGGCATGCGATGAAGCTACAATGTAGTAAATTTAAAACGAATTGGAGAAAATGTTTCTTCACTCAACGTGTAATTATACTCTGGAATTCATTGCCAGAGAATGTGGTGAAGGTGGTTAGCTTAGCGGAGTTTAAAAAAGGTTTGGACAGCTTCCTAAAGGAAAAGTGCATAGGCCGTTATTAAATGGACTTGGGGAAAATCCACTATTTCTGGGATAAGCAGTATAAAATGTTTTTGGGATCTTGCCAGGTATCTGTGACCTGGATTGGCCACTTTTGGAAACAGGATGCTGGGCTCAATGGACCTTTGGTCTTTCCCAGTATGGCAATACTTATGTACTTATGTACTTAACTGTAATGTTTGAATAACATTATTTTGAGGTGGGTTGGTGAATTCAGCTTGATTCAGTTTCTGACCAATTATCGTATTCTATTGTTTTTCGGTAATTTGGGTGGTTAAGTTGATTCATTTAGAAAGTACTTTCTGAAAAAGTATGCCTTCAGATGTTTTCGGAAGGTTACGTAATTATCCTTGAGTTCTAGGTCTTTCGCTAGTGTGTTCCAGAGTTTGGTGCTAACATAGGAGAAGCTTGAAGCGTATGATGATTTGGATTTAAGGCCTTTACATTTAGGAAAGTGGAGGGTTAGGTAAGATCTTGTTTCGGTATTTGTTTTGGGGTTTTTTTTTTCCACGAAATTTTATTAAGTTTTTCATATAATGTACAATGAAATAAAATACAGAAAGCAAAAAGAATAAAGCTTATTTCAGGTATGCAGATTAGAGAAGTGCTCTACAGTATATAATAGTATTAAACTTATTTAAAGTTATTTTCAACATGAGTCAACATATTTCTTTAAAGAGGACCATATCAAAGCTTTTTTGTTGATTGTTCCACTGAGACAGGCTGAAGCCGTTTCAAATTTGTGGTATAGTAGTACTGACTGCCACCACAAATGTTCGTTAAGTATTGAGGCATTCTTCCAGTTTGCAAGAATCATATATTATCCAGTAGTAATCAAGATGTCAAATAAATTCTTATTGTGTTCAGTTAGATCGATTTCAGGTGAACAAGATTTGAATATAATCAGTGCTGTACTGAGATGGATATTAATTTTGAATATACAACATATAACTTTCCAAATATTGTGCCAAAATGCCTTAATCTTACTACTACTACTACTACTATTTAGCATTTCTATAGCGCTACAAGGCATACGCAGCGCTGCACAAACATAGAAGAAAGACAGTCCCTGCTCAAAGAGCTTACAATCTAATAGACAAAAATAAAGTAAGCAAATCAAATCAATTAATGTGTACAGGAAGGAGGAGAGGAGGGTAGGTGGAGGCGAGTGGTTACGAGTCAAAAGCAATGTTAGAGGTGGGCTTTCAGTCTAGATTTAAAGGTGGCCAAGGATGGGGCAAGACGTAGGGGCTCAGGAAGTTTATTCCAGGCGTAGGGTGCAGCGAGACAGAAGGCGCGAAGTCTGGAGTTGGCAGTAGTGGAGAAGGGAACAGATAAGAAGGATTTATCCGTGGAGCGGAGTGCACGGGAAGGGGTGTAGGGAAGAACGAGTGTGGAGAGATACTGGGGAGCAGCAGAGTGAGTACATTTATAGGTTAGTAGAAGAAGTTTGAACAGGATGCAAAAACGGATAGGGAGCCAGTGAAGGGTCTTGAGGAGAGGGGTAGTATGAGTAAAGCGACCCTGGCAGAAGATGAGACGGGCAGCAGAGTTTTGAACCGACTGGAGAGGGGAGAGGTGCAGTCAATTGCGCATTATGCATTTTCCGTGGGGGTCCGTACAGCCCTTTGATAAAGAAAGTACATAGATTGCATAATGTTAGCTGATGCTAATGACCATCTTTAAATCTAGATTGAAAGCCCACCTCTTCAACATTGCTTTTGACTTGTAACCACTTGTACCTCTCGCTTCTACCTACCCCCCTCTCCTCTTTCCTCTACACATTCATTGATTTGCTTACTTTGTTATTTTTGTCTATTAGATTGTAAGCTCTTTGAGCAGGGACTGCCTTTCTTCTATGTTTGTGCAGCGCTGCGTATGCCTTGTAGCGCTATAGAAATGCTAAATAGTAGTAGTAGTAGTCTCTTGTAACCAGAGCTAATATTGTGATGTCATAATGCCTCAGGCCACCAATAAGAGCCAACCTCATCAGTGATGTCACAATGGCTTGATTGTCCTATACTTGGCTCACTTTTATTACATAGCTCTTTGAGCAGGGACTGTCTTTCTTCTATGTTTGTGCAGCACTGCGTGCGCTTTGTAGCACTATATAAATGCTAAATAGTAGTAGTAGTAGTAATTAAACACCTCCTTATTCTAGGATGAGTTGAGTCTGGGATTGTTTGATTAGTATCTATCTCCCATAGTTCTTTGGGGGAGGAATTATGTTTGTATTGATAAGAGAGCAATATTTTATATAGAGAGGAGGCCATATGCCTATTATTAATCAAGAATTTGACAGTTTCATAGATACTGGGTTCATAAGAACCAGCAGTTTTCAGTATGTTTGCTCCTTTAACACAATGCGCCAGTTGTAACCATTGCAAATATTGCGTGCTAGGAATATGTGATTTGGTTCGTATCTCCTTGAATGTTAACAGGGTGTTTTGACCTTTTATACATACTCTGTATGTCTGTTATATATACTCTGAATTTCCATTCCATCAATGTGATTGTAGTTGTATTATATTATAAGCCACATTGAGCCTGCAAATAGGTGGGAAAATGTGGGATATAAATGCAGAAAATAAATAAATAAATATCTTTTACAGTCCAGATTCCAAGATTGGCCCAATTTTTCCAAAATAATTTTTTTTTGTTAGTATGACATTTGGAATTGTTCCAAATTGGTATTTGAAGGGAGGAAAAGATAGTGTGATCCAGTAATTTATCTAAATTTGACAAACATGTTCTTGTATTGAGCAAAACTTCTAAGGAAGCAAGAGTCATGTAGATGGTTATATGTAATGGGATTGGAAAGGTTGTAAGTTGTTCTAATTGAAGCCAGATAGGTGAAGGAAACCAGTAGCAACCTTGTTGTGTAATGAAAGCAGGGAGCATCAGACCAAGTTTCTCCTTGGGAGCTTTGAGTTTTTTGAATGATATTTTAGGTATTTTAGATTTCCAGATAAAGAAGGTTAAAAGTCTCTCTACCAGCTTGTAGAATGAACTTTGGAACGGTATTGGGATCATACTTAGTATAAAATGTATTTTAGGGGTAACCATCATTTTAATGGTCTCTATTCTGCCCCACCAAGATATGTGCAGGGGCTGCCACTTTAGAAGGAGGTCTTTGAGGAATCTAAGTATGTTTTCATCGTTGTGCTTAATAGTATCCTGTGCTGTATAATGCAGATCTATGCCTAGATATCTAAGTTTCTTGGAAGACCAGATTAAATGAAAGGGTTGTACTAGGCTAGGTACTGCATGAATGTTCAGTGGTAGGACTTCTGTTTTAGTTTGATTGATTTTATAATCCGAAATTGTGGAGTAAGATTGAATTAGAGAAAAGAGTGGAGGAAGAGAGGTCTCGGGGTTAGACATATATAACATTATATCATCTGCATATGCAGATATTTTAAATTGCGTATTTTTATATAGTATTCCTGTTATGTTAACTTGAGCATTGATAGCTCGAATGAGTGGTTCTAAAGCTAGGTTGAATAGATATGGTGAGAGAGGACACCCTTGACGCGTGCTTCTTTGCAAAGTTATTGTTGCAGATAAATGATTGTTAGCAATAATTTTGGCTGTGGGCTTTGAGTATAATATTTTAATTTTAGATATAAAGTCTGATGATGCTCCAAACCTCTCCAAAATTTTAAATAAATAGTGCCATTCTACTCTGTCAAAGGTTTTTTCTGCGTCGAGGGACATAGCGATAATGGGGCAGTCCTCAGATTTGGCAATATGTGATAATTGAAAGAATAATCTAGAATTATCCGATATAAATCTATTTGGCATGAAACCTATTTGATGTGGAGATATCACTTTACTGATCACAGTCTTTAATCTGTTGGCAATCATTTTTGCATAGATTTTGTAGTCTGTATTAAGGAGAGAGATGGGCCTATAATTTTGTACAAGTTGGGGATCTTTGTTAGGTTTAGGAATCACTGTGATGATAGCTTCTGAGAATCTACTGAATGAAACAGTTAAGGGGTCTAGTGAATTATACATTTGTATGAGTGTAGTAGAGAAGGAATTTAAGAATGCTTTGTAGAATTCAGTAGGGATGCCATCTGGACCAGGTGCTTTGTGGGATGGAAGATCTTTTAAAGCTTGTATCAGTTCTTCTGTATTAAATGGTTTTGAGAGTGTTTTATTGTCTGAGGGGGTCCATTGTGGGCAATCAAGCTGAGAAAAAAAACTATTTATTTTATCAGTATCTCTATCTGCCTCGGACAGGTATAGCTTACTGTAAAATTGATGAAATTGTTCTAATATCTCGGAAGGTGAAATTGCATTTTTATTTTTGTTGTTTCTGATAGTTGGGATTTGTATTTTAGATTTCTTAGCTTTAAGCTAATTGGCTACGGTTTTGCCACTTTTGCTGCCACTAGCGAAATATTGGGATTTAGTTTGAAATATCTCTTGTGTTGCCGTTGCAGTGGCAATTTTGTTATATTTATATTTGAGTTGGTAAAGCTTACTTAAAAGTTGTTTATCTTGTGAAATAATAAAATTATTTTCACATTCTTTAATTTGCTTTTCTAAGTTTTTAATTGTTTTAGTTTGTTCTTTTCTTTTAAAAGCTTCTATAGAAATGATTCCCCCCCCCCCCTTAATATTGCTTTAAAAGCTTCCCATATAGTAAGCAATGATATTGTTTCTGTGGAATTGTTTTGAAAAAAATTCAGATATAAAGTTTGAAACGCGGTCTCTGATTTTTTCTTCCTTTAGAAGATTGGCATTAAGGCGCCAAATGGGTGATTTACCTGCTTATTTTCAAAGGAGAAGGTCGGCCATCTTCCGACACAAATCGGGAGATGGCCGGCCATCTCCTGAACCCGGCCAAATCGGTATAATCGAAAGCCGATTTTGGCCGGCTTCAACTGTATTCCGTCGCAGGGCCGGACAAAGTTAAAGGGGGAATTTCGGCAGGGTACGGAAGGCAGGACGGGGCGTGATTACGAGATGGCCGGCTTCAGCCAATAATGGAAAAAGGAAGGCCAGCTCTGATGAGCACTTGGTCGGCTTCACTCGGTCCATTTATTTTTAGGACCAAGTCTCAAAAAAGTGCCCCAACTGACCAGATGACCACCGGAGGGAATAGGGGATCACCTCCCCTTACTCCCCCAGTGGTCACCAACCCCCTCCCACTCAAAAAAAAAAATTTTAACATTTTTTCCAGCCTCTAAGCCAGCCTCAAATGTCATACACAGCTCCATGACAGCAGTATGCAGGGCCCTGGAGCAGTTTTTAGTAGGTGCAGTGCACTTCAGGCAGGTAGACCCAGGCCCATACCCCCCCTACCTGTTACACTTGTGGTGATAAATGTGAGCCCTCCAAAACCCACTACAAACCCACTGTACCTACATGTAGGTGCCTCCCTTTACCCTTTAAGGGCTATGGTAGTGGTGCACAGTTGTGGGTAGTGGGGTTGGGGGGGGCCTCAGCACCCAAGATAAGGGAGCTATGCACCTGGGATCAATTTGTGAAGTCCACTGCAGTGCCCCCTAGGGTGCCCGGTTGGTGTCCTGGCAAGTGAGGGGGACCAGTGCACTATAAATGCTGGCTCCTCCCACGACCAAATGGCTTGGATTTGACCGGGTTTGAGATGGCTGCCATTAGTTTCCATTATCAGCGGGAAACCAATGGCGGCGATCTCTAACGCTGGCCCAAATGTTGAGATTTGGCCGGCCCCGACTGTATTATTGAAACAAAAGTTGGTCGGCCATCTTGTTTTGATAATACGGCCGGGTATGCCACTTTCTGGGGCCGGCTTTAGAGATGGCCGCCTATATAGGTGGCCGGCCCCATTCGATTATGCCCCTCCATGTATGGTTGTTGTAAGGAAGATATATTTAGAGAAATAGGAGCATGATCTGATAGGACGATTGGGTGGATTGCAGCCTCTGTGATTGATGAAAGCAAGTTAGTAGAAATAGGAAATAATCATTTCTAGAAAAGCTATTGTGAGGCGGGGAGAAGTGCGTGTAGTCCCTTGTGTCCGGGAAGTTTGTTCTCCAAGGATCTATTAAATTAAATTGAGTAATTAGTGAGTGCAATGTTATGGCAGCATTGACAATAGGCTTAACAGTACTAGAGCTTCTGTCTAGCCGTCTGTCAAGGGGGAGATTAAAGTCTCTGGAAATAAGAATTGGAAGTGGATCAAATAAGGAGAGTGTATGGGCTAGTGTATGAAAAAAGTCTGAAGAATCTGCATTTGGGGCATATATATTTACCAATATTAACTGTTGTGTAGAAAATTCTGCTTTAACAATTAGCCAGCGTCCCTCGTCATCAGCTAACTGATCAAGTATATTGACGTGAAGATCTTTGTGAAAGACTTATACAGTCTGTGCCAGAGCCGGTGGTTGGGAGGCGGGGCTGGTGGTTGGGAGGCGGGGATAGTGCTGGGCAGACTTATACGGTCTGTGCCCTGAAGAGCACAGGCACAAATCAAAGTAGGGTATACACAAAAAGTAGCAAATATGAGTTATCTTGTTGGGCAGACTGGATGGACCGTGCAGGTCTTTTTCTGCCGTCATCTACTATGTTACTATGTATTGAAACTCCATGTCTTCTCCCTATTGAGGGGGCATCTATGGATTGTGATGTCCATTTATATGGTGAAATCAATTTGATTAGATTGGGAATGTGGGTTTCCTGTAGGAACATGATATATGGTCTAAACTTCCATAGGTGTGAGAATATTTTCTTGGGTTTAATAGGGTGCTTTAAACCATTTACATTCCAAGATACTATATTAAGAGCTGGACTTGAAGAGTTATCAGCCATTTTGGGTCAAATATGTACTATTAAAATGTGGCCTGCTAGATGCCAAAGGCTGAATTGCAATCGATTTTGCACTGATGAAAATGTGAAATTGCAATTCAGTCAGTGGTGTCTAGCAGCCACATTTTCCACTGTTCACTAAGGGTCTCTTTTAAGACCAGTACGTGATTTACCAGAGACTCTATTCTAGCAAAAGTCTCGTCTACTTACTCTCAGACACAAAGTACCAAGACTCCTGAAGAAGGCACTTTACGTGTCGAAACAGGGTACCTTGTAGAGTCCTTCCTCAAATAAACTTCAAATTTCAAATATTGGACGTCTTCGTTCCCACTCCTTCCTGGATTCCGAGAACTGTGTATTAATAAACCTGCAGATGAAACTTTCGAAGTGTTAGCAGCATCTCTTTTCTCCCCTATGGCTCAATATCAGCTTGAATGTTTTTGACTGGCTATCATTCTTATGCGCCATATAGGGTCTACGTACTGCATTACATATGGTACATTATTGTCATCTTTAATCATATTTCATATTTGACATGAAGCCAGAAAACCCATGCTTTCTTTAAATCAACTAAATCTAGGAAATATCCATCTATATTGAAAATTCTGCATCATCCCAAATGGTTTTATGTGTGTGTGTGTTTTTAACAAATTAGAGTTATATTGCCTTTTAGCCCTGAACTCGGACACATGGGTGTGGTTGTAACACATGTAAGAATTTGTCATCCAAAATGTACGTAATCCAAACTTTTCCCATAACTGCAAGAGAAGTTGGGAATTCACTGCATTGTAGAAATATTTGCGGTGTGAAGAAATGTGTTAAATTGTGCCATGATGTCAATGTCATTCTTAAGTTATTCTAATCCATGATCTAGGCCTATTTTTTTTCACTCTTTTTAAGTGTAAGCTTAGAAAAGAAAATAAGATAATACCTCTTTTATTGGACTGACAATACATTTTTTGAGTAGCTTTCGAAGGTAGCCCTTCTTCGTCAGGTCAGAGATAAGCAAATGTTGATAAATAGTATATATAAGTGAAACATCAAAGCACTTCAGTGACAGTCTAACAAGATGGGGGTGGGTGGGTTAGGTGAGAGACAGGGAGAGCTGAGTGGATGAGGGAAAGGGAGATATGCATGGTGATAAGAGGGTGACGTGATAAGAGGGTGACGAAGCTTTGTCACCCTTATCACCATGCATATCTCCCTGTCCCTCATCCACTCAGCTCTCCCTATCTCTCACCTAACCCACCCCACCCTCATCTTGTTAGACTGTCACTGAAATGCTTTGATGTTTCACTTATATATACTGTCATCTATCGACATTTACTTATTTCTGATCTGACGAAGAAGGGCTACCTTCGAAAGCTAATCAAAAAATGTATTGTTAGTCCAATAAAAAAGGTATCTTATTTTCTTTTCTCTGTTTTCTTTTCTTTTATTTCTATTGATTATCTTTAAAAGTGGACTAACACAGCTACCACATCTCTCTACTTTAAGTGTAAGCTTCAATCTACGTATTACAGTTTTGAATAAGATTTATTCTTTTCATTTGTTTTAATAAAGGTATTTGTGAAAAGCTAATCAATGAGTTTCCCTTTATGGTTCTGTAGTATTCAGCTGAATCTCTGTCCAGGATACTGGCCAGGTCTTTCGTGAAAGCTGTGTTGCTTGGATAGCCAGAACAAGGACACAAGGTCTGGACCATTGAAACAAGACCCATAAAACTCCTGGACACAAGTCCTACTGGCTATGTTCAAAGCTTGATTTTAGAACAGGGCACCTATTTTTTTTACATCATCAAATACAAAAATACCTCAGTTGGAGACTGGGCAGCTAAAGGGCAGATGACATTTAATGTGAGCAAGTGCAAAGTGATGCATGTGGGATGATGCAAGGTTCCACATTAGGAGTCACTGACCAGGAAAAGGATCGTTGACGATATATTGAAGCCCTCTACTCAGTGTGCAGTGGCATCTATGAAATCAAATAGAATGTTAGGAATTATTAGGAAAGGAATGGAAAACAAAAATGAGGATGTTATAATGTCCTTGTATTGCTCCATGGTGTAACCATACCTCGAATACTATGGGTAATTCTGGTCACCGCATCTCAAAAAAGATAGAAAAGGTACAGAGAAGAGCAACAAAAATGGTAAAAGGGATGGGATGACTTCCCTATGAGGAAAGGCTGAAGCAGCTAGGGCTCTTTAGCTTGGAGAAAAGATGGCTAAGGAGATATGATAGAGGTCTGTAAAATAATGAGTGGAGTGGAACAGGTACACGTAAATCGCTTGTTTACTCTTTCTAAAAATACTAGGTTTAAGGGGCACACAATAAAGTAATTAAGTAGTACTTTTAAAACTGGAGAAAATATTTCTTCACTCACTCCCTGATTCTATAAAAGTCGTCAAGAATTGTGAACATAAATGCAGGCATGTCCCTGATTTCCACACACAATTTAATAGAATAACGAGCCAATTAGTGCCAATAATTGGCTTTTTAACAAGCAATTATTGGCACTAATTAGCAGACTGGATGGACTGCCGTCATTTACTATGTTACTATATTAACACATATAAATTTAAGCACAGGATCCCTGCCTAAAATTTACATGTGGCCTGAAAAAGGGGCATGGAAATGGGAGGATCATGGGTGTTTTGGGGCAGATTGGGGGTGTGGTTTTGAGTTAAGTGCATAATGATAGAATTATGGTATTCTATAAACCATGCGAACTTTAGGTGCAGCTTATAGAATACTACTTAAGTGGGAGGAGGGTTTATGTTGATATTTTTGGTACCATTTATAGAATTTAACCCCTAATGTGTAATTAAACTCTGGAATTCGTTGCCAGAGAATGTGGTAAAAGCAGTTAGCTTAGCAGGGTTTAAAAAAGGGTTGGATAACTTTCTAAAAATAAAGTCCACAAGCCATTATTAAGATGGACTTGGGAAAATCCACTGGTTATTTCTAGGAAAAGGAACATCAAATCTATTTTACTGTTCTGGGATCTTGCCACAGTTGGAAACAGGATACTGGGCTTGATGGGCCTTCAGTTTGTCCCAGTATGGCAATGCTTATGTTCTCGTGTTCTTAAAATGGAAACTAACAACACTACCAATGAGCTAAAGCATCCAGCCCCCATAACCAACATAAACACTCCAATTCTTAAAGAAACAAAACTGTCAAAATAGGGATAATCAGAACAGAGCTAAAAGCAACTTTATAAATGCTGTAATAAATAGAAATAAATAAAAATATAGAAAAGAAAATAAGATGGTGCCTTTTTTATTGGACTAACTTAATACATTTTTTGATTAGCTTTCAAAGGTAACCCTTCTTCTTCAGATCGGAAATAGTCCAATAAAAAAGGTACCATCTTATTTTTTTTTCTATATTTTAATTTATTTCTATTTATTACCTTTAAAAGTGGACTAACACGGCTACCACCCACTTTACTCTTAAATGCTGTACAAATTTCTCAGTACAATCAGCAATCAGTCCCTTAAATTTCTTTTCTTCTCAATGCAGCTAAAAGTTCTTTCTGAAGCTGTAACAGCAATGTTCAGTTTACATTCTATCATGGAAAAATCCAATTGATTGTAAAGTGAAGTGTCCATGCAGAACTTATGTCTGGCTGCTACTAATTCATGTCAAAAGTATGCCATCAACATGTATTCATATTCCAAAAAGCGCACTGATACTTACCCATTGTGTCATTATCTCATTCCGACTTGGTGCCAAGTTTCGTTAAACAACTGCCTTAGGGAATGACATCATCATGGTGTCATAACTGGCAGACGACACAAAACTATTCAAGGTTGTTAAAATACGTGCGGATTGTAAAATATTCCAGGAAGACCTTAGGAAATTGGAAGACTGGGCATCCAAATGGCTGATCAAATTTAATGTGGACAAATGCAAGATGATCACATTGGAAAGAATAATCTGAATCTACTAATACTACTTATCATTCCTAAAGCGCTACTAGACGTACGCAGCGCTGTACACTTGAACATGAAGAGACAGTCCCTGCTCCGCAGAGCTTACAATCTAATTAGGGCAGACAAACAGGACAAACAAAAGATAATGGAATATTAAAGTGAGGATGATAAAATAAGGGTTCTGAACAAGTGAACAAGGGTTAGGAGTTAAAAGCAGCATCAAAAGGTGGGCTTTTAGCTTAGATTTGAAGACGGCCAGAGATGGAGCTTGACATACCGGCTCAGGAAGTCTATTCCAGGCATATGGTGCAGCAAGATAAAAGGAACGGAGTCTGGAGTTAGCAGTGGAGGACAAGGGTGCAGATAAGAGAGATTTACCCAGTGAACGGAGTTCCCGGGGAGGAATGTAGGGAGAGATGAGAGTGGAGAGGTACTGAGGAGCTGCAGAGTGAATGCACTTATAGGTCAATAAGAGGAGTTTGAACTGTATGCGGAAACGGATAGGAAGCCAGTGAAGTGACTTGAGGAGAGGGCTAATATGAGCATAACGACACTGGCGTTATGCTCATATTACCTGATAGTTACCTGATGCTAGGGTCCACCTTGGTGGGGGTCAGCACTCAAGAAAAAGATCTGAGTATTGTTGTAGGTAATAAGCTGAAATCTGCTCAGTGGGTGGCGGTGGCCAAAAAAGTAAATAGGATGCTAGGAATTATTAGGAAAGGGATGGTGAATAAGACCGAAAATGCCTTTATATCGCTCCATGGTGCGTCCGCACCTTGAGTAATACATTCAGTTCTGGTTGCCTTATCTAAAAAAGATATAGTGGAATTAGAAAAGGTTCAAAAAAGAACAACAAAAATGATAAAGGGGATGGAACTCCTCTCGTATGAGGAAAGGCTAAAGAGGTTAGGACTCTTCAGCTTGGAAAAGAGATGGATGATGGAAGATATGATTGAGGTCTACAAAATCCTGAGTGGTGTAGAATGAGTAGAAGCAAATCAATTTTTTACTCGTTCCAGAAATACAAAGACTAGGGGGACACTCGAGGAAATTACATGGAAATACTTTTTAAACAAATAGGAGGAAATATTTTTTCACTCAATGAATAGTTAAGCCCTGGAACTCTTTGCCAGAGGATGTGGTAACAGCGGTTAGCGTATCTGGGTTTAAAAAAGGTTTGGACAAATTCCTTTAGGAAAAGTCCATAGTCTGCTATTGAGACAGACATGGGAAGCAACTGTTTTCCCTGGGATATGTAGTATGGACTGTGGCCTCGATTTTGGTTTCTGCCGGGTACTTGTGACCTGGCTTGGCCACTGTTTGCGAAACAGGATACTGGGCTAGATGTACCATTGGTCTGATCCAGTATGGCTTCCCTTATATTCTTATTTTACTGCTCAGATTACAGGGTTACAGCACCATTAAATCTGCCATAAAGGAAATACCAGGTTTTTATTCTGCTTGCAATGTCACAACTTTTTTCACATTGTGAAGAACAAAATTAGCTTTATTGAGACAGCTCAGGAAGTTGAAAAATACCCCCCACCAATCCTAAATGCATTGCTTTCAAAATCTGCACTCTGGTTCACGAAATTATCTACGGTGATGCTCCGGGATACATGACAGACTTGATCGACCTACTAACTAGAAACACATCCAAATCAACACGAACATACCTAAATCTGCACTACCCAAGCTGCAAAGGACTCAAATACAAATCAACTTACACATCCAGTTTTTCCTACATAAGCATACAACTGTGGAACGCATTACCAAAAGCCTTGAAAACTGCGAACGACCACCTAAACTTCCGGAAAACACTAAAAACTAATCTGTTTAAAAAGGCATACCCGGACCGTCCTTCCTTGTTTATTTTGTACAGCGCTGTGTAACCCTAGTAGCGCTCTAGAAATGTTAAGTAGTACCGATCCAACATAAATGCCTGATCTTTGCAACACAACAAAACTAAAGTATGTAATGGACAAAATCCAACTCTTCCGTTGTACGATTCCCTAGTGTGGCTGGGCCACATGAACTGTATCTTACCACAACATCACTTTGTATTTGTTTACACCGGAGTCTGTAACGCCTCTCCGGTACTATGTAAGCCACATTGAGCCTACAAATAGGTGGGAAAATGTGGGATATAAATGTAACAAATAAATAAATAAATAAAACAAACAACAGCCCTAATAGAATGCAAAATTATTTTTGTTACGTTTGTACCCCGCGCTTTCCCACTCATGGCAGGCTCAATGCGGCTAGGCACAAACTTACATGCATGTTTGCATGTTCTTTATATATGTATAGAACAAGAAGAGAGATCTCCACGGAATACACAAAGGAAAACAGAAAGTGGAGACGGCCAAGAATGGAGGCATAACCACAGGTCCACATATGAAGCTTTATTAATAACTGACCTAACACGGCTGTGTTTCGGCACAATGCCTGTATCAGGAGTCCTATTAAACAAAATAATAACACATAACTATTGTCAACTATCTTTTTCACTTACTTTTAATTGTCACATGTTCATATAATTTAAGATTCATGCATCTTTTAACATCATGTTTATAGGAAGATTTTATACAATAAGTTTTTATGCTTATTTATTTATATCATTTTTGTCAATAGTTATGTGTTATTATCATTTTGTTTAATAAGACCCCTGATGCAGTACTGAAACATGGCCATGTCGGGTCAGTTATTATTAAAGATTTCATATATGGACCTGTGATTACGCCTTCATTCATGGCCATCTCTGCTTTCTGGTTTCTTTATACATGTACCACATATAAAATATGCCTCTATGCCACAGCTCCACCCCTGCGCCTCCTATAACATTCCTGACAGCACCTATGCATGGTGCTTATAGAATAAGTACCTGGGATCTTATTGGTGTGCATATTTATATGTGTGTATTAGGCCAGTTTCCGAAGTCGGTCCTGGATTACCCCCTTGCCAGTCAGGATATCCACAATGAATATGCATCAAAGAGATTTGCCTACAGAGGAGGCAGCATATGCAAATCAATCTAATGCATATTCATTGTGGATATCCTGAAAACCTGACTGGCAAGGGGTACTCCAGGACCGGCTTGGGAAGCACTGTGTTAAGCCATGAGGTTTTAGAAAAGTTCTGTTCTTTTACATGCAGAAAAAAAACGTTATAAAATTATCTCCAGCACTGTGTGCTCTGGATTCTGTTACTGTTTTTAATTTTATTTTATAGCAGTGTTTATATCCCACATTTTCCAGACATGTTCCGTTCTATGTGACTTACAAAGGGGCCCTTCTACTAAGCCACGTAGGCACATACACACGTCCTACATGCGCCAATTTTGAACTACCGCCTGGCTACCGCATGGCCCGGGTGATAATTTCATTTTTACGTGTGTCCACTAAGTGTGCCAGAAAATATATTTTATTTTCAGGCATGGCGCTGATCGGCATTGTATGCACGTAGACTATTACCGCATGGTTAACACGTGAGACTTTACCACTAGGTCAATGGGTGGCAGTAAGGTCTCAGGCCCAAAATGGACGCGCGCCAATTTTTATTTTGCCGCACGTCCATTTTCGGCCCCCAAAAAGGTCTTTTTTTGCAGGCATGCTGAAAAATGGATCTGCGCATGTTCAATACACGTGTCTACACCAGAACAGGCCATTTTTCGGCACACCTTAGTAAAAGGATCCCAAAGTTTGGTTTGTAGGTTGAGAGTTACATTTTAGTCTTAAGTAGGGACAGAGAGCGGGAGAATTACATAATAGAGAATTACATTTTTAGGGAGCGAATAGAGAAGAGTGTATTCAGACACTGAAAAGGGAAGGAGAGGATCTAAGGAGAGCTTTTGGTGATAGAGTGAGGGGTAGACGGTAGACTTAGGGAGAGGAAGGGGAACTCAATTAGCCTGATTTTCAGTAGTAGCTCAAGGTGAGTTACATTCAGTTACACCGGGTATTTTTGCTGTCCCTGGCGGGCTCACAATCCAATTCTGCACCTGAGCAATGGAGGGCCAAGTGATCCACCCAAGATCACAAGGAGCAGTAGTGGGATCCGAACCAGCCACCTACTGGATGTCAAGACTGGCGCCCAAACCGTCAGGCCACTCCTCCACTTTAATGCGGCTCATACCTGCATTAAAGGGCCCGATTCTATATATGATGCTTATAATTAATGCGCATTAGGCAATCGCACCTAAGCGTATTCTAAATACCATGCATAAATCTACACGCAGTATTTAGAATACACTTAGGCATAGTTCATATGCGTAAATCTATGCACGTCCATTTATGCCAATGAAAAGCTGGTGTAATTATAACAACACGCGTAGATTTTGGAATGCCCACGAAATGCCCATTTCTATACCCTAACCACGCCCCTTTTTGCTTGTGCATGTTAGAATTTAGGTACAGTACATTACACAATACACTTAGCAATATATGCCTCCTCGGTAGAAAATAGAAAATAATTCTCTACTGCAGGAAACAGCATGCACCAACTTCGAAAGTAGTGCAGGGGGCCTGCACCAGTGCCAATTTGGTGCGCGCTACCAGTCACCTTCACTGTGTTTGCTTTTCTGTGTCAGATTCCAACAGAACAGAACTCAACTGTACATTTTCCCTATCCTATATAATAAAAAGCACCTCCAATGTTCTAAAGCTGACTCCGTGGCAGTGAAAGGTTGAAGGGTTCGTGCTGCCTCTAACGCTGTATCCATCTCCTGAATTGGCGTCACGTACTTCTGGATTCATCACAAACAGCACTCACCAACCACAGGATAGCAGCACGAGGCACAACCTCAACGTCTATAGCCTTCCCTTTGAGTTTGTTCCCTTAGAGTCCTGCCCTCGCGGAAAGAGGAAATGACGTCAGCAGGCGGGACTCAGAGGGAAAGAAGTCGAAGGGAAGGCTACAGACGGGCAGGGCTTTCAAAGACGCGGCCGCTTCGACGGAGGTAAACAGGGGAATGAGGAGAATCGATGGGTGATTGGGGGGGGCAGGGGAGCGAGGAGAATCTCTGGGTGGCTGGAGGGGGAGCAGGGGAGAATGGACAATTGCTGGGTGCCTGGAGGGGGAAGCAGGGGAGAGAGGAGAATCGCAGGGTGGCTAGAGGGGGGCAGGGGAGACAGGAGAATCGCTGGGTGGCTGGAGGGGGGCAGGGGAGATAGGAGAAGCACTGGGTGGCTGGGGGGGGGACAGGGGAGAGACGAGAATCGCTGGGTGGCTACAGGGGGGGCAGGGGACAGAGGAGAATCGCTGGATGGCTGGAGGGGGAACAGGGGAGAGAGGAGAATCTCTGGGTGGCTGGAGGGGGGGGGGGCAGGGGACAGAGGATGCACACTCGCACCCAGCGGTCTCACTCTCTCTCTGTCACATACACACACTCGCACATTCACTCTCTCTCACACACACACAGTCACTGTCACACATACACACTCGGAGAAAAACCTTGCTAGCACCCGTTTCATTTGTGTCAGAAACGGGCCTGTTTTAAAAAGAGAACATGAAATGTTGATGACGAATGAATTTGATCGAAAGCTTCTTTGGTGTCAGAGATCGACACACGAGCATGAAGTCAGTTTTTCTATAGGAAGCTAGGTGCAGAATGTACCAAGCAGGCAAATAAATGTTAATTTGCAATTTAGCCATTGATATAGGTAAATAGTGATTATTTGCAAAAATTAGCTTTATGAAATCTATTGTCCTTCAGTGTATCTGGTGCATGCATTTTTAAAATCACATTTAGAATGGACATTCCTGGGGGGTCATGTTTAGGTTGGAGGGGGAAAGTAATTGGGCTATAACACCCTGCATGGTACTTGCATATTTTCTCTTTGGAAATTGATGCAAAACTCCACATGTACAGTGACTCTGGTCTTAAAAGTGCCCTGCTAAACAGCAGCACCAGAGCACAAAAGACACATTTAAGTCTAGGGGATTTGATAGGAATATTTGAAAATGAAATAGTTACATGTTTGCAGTTTTCCTATCTTGGCAGTTACTCAGGAATTTAACAAGGACCTGGAAGCTGAAAGAATGGATCTGCTGACTTGTGATGGAGAAACAGTATATAGACAATTTTGTCTATATATCTTGTCTGCCCTCTAGTGGAAAGTGGTTGCACACCAGTTAGAATCAGCAATGCTTCCCAAATTGTGGATCACGAACCCACTCCCACACGTGGAGGGGCATTTTTGAGATGACGTCTAAATCTGATTCTGGATGTTTTGCTGAAAAATGTCCAAAAATCAAGTGGCGAACATAGCAATTTTCGAACCAGAAAACATCTATCTTTTTGTTTCGAAAATGGCCATTTGTTAGATGTTTTGTAGACGTTTTCCCCCAGATCCTATATATGGTGCCTAGATTACGCATGGAGATATGTGCGTAACTTAATTGGCATAACAAGGTAATCAGCATTTTTAATAGCACTTAACAAGCAATAATGAGCATTAATTGGCAATAATTACAATTTATGCATGGAAATCGCTAAGTGTATACTATAATGAACTGCGCCTAAATTGCAAAGTGTGTAGTTCAAAATTAATGCACACAGCTTAAAAGGAGCGTGTTTATGGGCGTATTTATGGGCATTTAGTGGGCGTTCCAAAATTTCTGCACATAATTACAGAGTATGGGTCAGTGAGCATAAATCTAGGCGCTGGGATTTACGCCAAGTTTTTATTGGCTTAAATGGACGCATGTAGATTTAGGCGCTATGGTATCGACTAAGCATATTCTATACGCTGCACCTAAATCTTATAGAATACTCTTATTTCCGCGCAGATTTTTTTTTTTAGGTGCCATATATAGAATCTAGCTTTGTGCTCAGTGTGTTTTTAGTTTGTGACCATTTTCAAAAAAAAAATGTCCACGGGAAAAACGCACAAAAACAAGCCATTGGGACATATAGGGAGATCACCATTCTTA
Organism: Microcaecilia unicolor; assembly: GCF_901765095.1. Lineage (NCBI taxonomy): Eukaryota > Metazoa > Chordata > Amphibia > Gymnophiona > Siphonopidae > Microcaecilia > Microcaecilia unicolor. The sequence goes on from NC_044034.1 coordinate 26,318,389, forward strand.
GTAGACTGGCCACACAGACATCCTAGTAGAGCAGGGGGCACTGCAGTGGACTTCGCATAAAAGGTCCCAGGTACACCTCTCACTGTTACCCCCTTATATTGTATGGAGGACCCACCAAAAAGCTACTATACCCAATTATACACCAGTACAATAGCCCTTATGTCTGCAGTGTCACCTATATATGTGGGTACAGTAGGTTTTTGGTGGGTTTTCGAGGGCTCACACTTTCCACCACAAGTGTAACAGTTAGAGTGTGATATGTGTTGGAATAATGTATTGTGTTTTACATGCATTGTCTGTCAGCAATGTTTTTTTTTTCTTTCTCTGTGATTACTCTGTGACCTCTGATGTGAATTGCCTAGAGAGGTCACACCCATGCAACTTCCTGTGGGTGTGATTAGGCACAGCACATGGAGCTCATGATCTCTCCTAACCTGAGGATCTATGGTGTGAGCATCCATTACCATCTAAGCACATGGAAAGAGCTGATAAACCAAATGTATTATATTATGTATATATAAGCCTGCTGAATATATATCTAACTACAAACTGTGAGTAAACAGATGTTTTGTTACTTCAACTTTAAAGTGACTCAGCAGTGAATTATTCTGAGGTGTATGTGAGAGAGATGAAGAAAAGAAATTAACATTTCTAAAGCTGAAGCTGTGTGTATAAAAATCTGCTAATTATTTACTACAAATAATCCAACAAAAGGGTTATGGGCCCAGCCCAGGAATTGAAAAAGGAAGAAGAGAAATATTACTAGGCAGTGAAAAAGCCAAATTTTTCTCTTAAGTTTTAAAAGAAAGATTCAGTCTGTCTCTCTCTCCCCCCCCCCCCCCCCCCCCCCCCCACACCAAACAGTAAGCAATGGCTGAGGGAGGAAATTCACCATTTTTTCACTCTCTCAAGGTGCCTAAATTAACTGAATATAATTATCAGCAATGGGAGCTAAGATTCAGATGTCTCCTTCAAGCAAAGAAATTAAGTATATGTTTAGACCAAAACAGAACAGCTGAAAATATGGCTGAATGGGACAATGCAAACTATTATGTGAAGTGCATGTTTTTTGAAGCTCTCTCAGAGAAACAAGCCATATTGGTGGAGGCAAAAGATACAGCAAAGGAAATTTTAGATAAACTGAGAACTATGTATGCAACTACATATGCAAAACAGCAACCAATTTGGTTGGCAGAGTGAATGAAACCAAATAAGGGATAAAAGTAAGTGTAATGATCACATTATGCATCTTATGTCTTCATTTCAAAAGCTAGAACTTTCTGGAATTCCCATGTGTGATGCATTGAAAAGAGCATTTCTTTTTACCTCACTATCAAAGAAGTTTGATGTTTTTAGGTCTGTAAATGAAGCCATTGAAGGGCAATCGTTTGAACAGGCAGCATCAAAACTGAGGCAGGAATGCATGATTAATGATTCTGAGGAGATGTGTTCTCAAAGACAGTCAGAGAGAAATGAAACAAATTTCTTGGCAAAGAATAGAGGAAGGCGGAGCTATGGGAAAACTCCACCCAAGGGCAAGCTGATTTGCTACTCATGTGGAAAGGAGGGACATGTATCTAAATGGTGTAAGGAAACACAAAACACCCCCTCTAGCTCACCTAAGCCAATGGAACAAAAGAATTTTCCAAGCAGGAAATGTATGAAGGACAATGATAAACATAAGAGCTTTCTAATGGGAGAAAAATCTTTGACTATGGTAAATAATAATTCAAATGAAAGTACTTGGATTTTGGATTCGGGGAGCACATGCCATTTAACCAATTGTAAGGATTTCTTTCAGGAAATGTGTCCAGAAGAAGGTATTCTTAATACTGCAAACGCAGGGACTGCTAAGATCCAAGCAAAAGGCATTGGATTCTTAAAATGCAAAGTGTCTAATGAAGTTAAAGAATTTCCTGTAAGTGATGTCTTGTATATTCCCCAAGCAGTTTGCAATATGCTTAGTGTATCTACATTAGATAAGAAGGGATTTGTGATTCATTTTGAAAACAGTAAGTGCACAATCTCTAAAAATGATGAAGTGTATGCTGAAGCTTTTATGCATAATGATATTTATAAACTGAGCATTTCAGGTGAAGCCTCACATATGGCGCAAGTAAGGAAGAATGATGGTAAATGTAGTCTGGAAATCTGGCACCGCCGCCTGGGACATCGTGATTTTAAGGTGATCCAGGATCTTTACAGTAAGCAACTTGCTACAGGCATTCAAATAAGTGCAGATACTGGTAAAATGGAGAAATGCATAGACTGTGTTACTCAAAAAGGTGTGAGACCCTCATTTCCTGCATACACAGGAAATAGGAGTAATAAAGTGCTGGACTTAATACACAGTGACTTATGTGGACCGTTTAATATCCCATCATTGGGAAATAACAGATTTGTGCTAATATTCTTGGATGATTTCTCTAGATACTGTGTGCCCTATTTGCTGAAAGAAAAAAGTCAAGTCACAGACATGCTGAAGAAATACGTAGCCATGGTGAGCAATAAATTTGAAAGAAAACCAAAGGTTCTTCAGACCGACAATGGTGGTGAGTTCACTTCACAAAGCATGCGCACATTTCTAGAACAAGAAGGCATTCAGCATATCACAACAGTAGCTTATATACCAGAGCAAAATTCTGTTGCAGAGAGAAAATTTAGGTCACTTGTGGAAATGACCAGATGTATGCTGTCAGATAGCAATCTCCCTAAAAGACTATGGGGGGAAGCCATTCTCACAGCAGTGTACCTACAAAACAGAATGCCAACTAAAGGCGCTGAGCGCACACCACATGAGACATGGCATGGTAGGAAGCAAACCTGTCACACATAAGAACATTTGGAAGTACAGCATATGCTCATGTACCAAAGCAAAGAAGGCATAAGCTGGATTCCACAACAGAAAGGGGCATTTTAGTTGGCTATGCTCCAGGACACAAAGGATATAGAATTTTGAATCTGAAAACTGGCATTGTGGCATAAGACATGTTACATATTTTGATGAAAACAAAGGGTTGATAAAGGCTGGATTATCCCAGATGAGCCTTATCATCCAGAATATGAAACTAGAACCATAATAGACATGCCAGTGTATATAAATGCCATACCAAGGCAGATGTCTGAAAGCAACTCATCTGTATCTAACGAGGAACAGGCAGAGGAAGCAGACACAGAAAGGATCATTGCAGAAGACAGTACAGTTGGAGAAGGGGAATCAATTGGAGAAGGACTCTCAGATTTAGAGGATGCGGAAAGGTCAGACCAACTGTTGTCAGACGCTCATCCAGGGAAAACAAAGGTGTTCCACCCCCAAGACTGTCTTACCTAACAAAGTCAGCAGAAGCTCAAGAGCCCTTAACATGGGATGAGATTGAGAAAATGCCAGCAGAAGAAGCTGCTGAATGGCGTAAAGCTGCACAAGAAGAAATTGATGCATTGCATAAAAATAAAACTTGGATTCTTACAAAATTACCTCCTGGCAAGAAAGCTATAGGATGCAAATGGGTATTCAAGTTAAAAAGGAATGCACAAGGAAAAGTGGAAAGGTATAAAGCCAGATTAGTCGCAAAGGGATATCTTCAAAAATATGGAGAAGATTTTGATGAAGTGTTTGCACCTGTAGTGAAACACACGACAATTAGAACACTTCTGAGCATTGCAGTCTCAAAAGGCATGCAAGTCAACCACATTGATGTGAAAACAGCATTTCTTCATGGAGATATAACTGAAGACTTGTACATGGAACAGCCAACAGGTTTCATAAATACAAAACAAAGACAGCTAGTGTGTAAATTAAACAAAGGTCTTTATGGATTAAAGCAAAGTGCAAAATGTTGGAATGACAATTGCATGAAATATTGACAAATTTAGGATTTAAGCAAGGTGAAGCAGATAAATGTTTGTACACTAGGTGCAGAAATGGACAATATGCATACATTTTAGCTTTTGTTGATGATCTGCTCATTGCAAGCAAAAGTGAGCAAGAGTACAAGGACATTGTAAATATTTAAACCTGAATGTTGAGATAAAAGAACTTGGTAATGTGTCATACTATCTTGGTATAGAAATTGAGAAACAAAATGATGGTTCTTATCTTCTAAGCCAGAAGCAGAAAATAAATGAGCTTATTGAAAGTTTAGGTATGCAAGATGCCCAAGTTGTAAGCACTCCCATGATCACTGATTTTCTGAAGGATGAAACAGTAAGAGAACCTTTACCAGATAACATCCAATATAGATCAGCCATAGGTAAGCTTTTATATCTGACTACCACATACAGGGCTGATATAGCAAATGCAGTAGGAATTTTGAGCAGAAGGGTCAGCTCACCTACCAAATCAGATGGACTGCAGTTAAAAGGATGGTAAGGTATTTAAAAGGTACCATTGATTGTAAATTAAAGATTTCAGCCAATAGTAATCCAAAACTAATATGTTACTGTGATTCAGATTGGGCAGGGGATCATTCTGATTATAAATCCACAAGTGGATATGTGTTTATGTATGGAAATGTACAAATTTCTTGGGCCAGTCATAAACAAAGTATTGTGAGTCTGTCTTCTACAGAAGCTGAATATGTGGCTGTATCAGAAGCATGCAGAGAACTGATGTGGATTGAAAAACTTTTTGCTGGATTTTGGAATAGATGAACAGAGACCAATCCAGATAATGGAAGATAATCAGAGCTGCATCAGGCTGTCACAGAATGACAAGGTTCAGTCACGCACCAAGCACATCGCAACGAAATATCACAACGTGCGAGAGCTGGCGAAAGAAGGGGTTATCAGTCTAGACTATTGTCACACCAGTGAGATGACAGCTGACATCATGACCAAACCGTTACCCAGAGAACGTTTGAGAATCTGCGAATAAAGCTTGGACTTTGTATGAATAATACTTGCATGACAGTTATGGCATGAGAAGGGGTTTGTTGGAATAATGTATTGTGTTTTACATGCATTGTCTGTCAGCAATGTTTTTTTTTCTCTCTGTGATTACTCTGTGACCTCTGATGTGAATTGCCTAGAGAGGTCACACCCATGCAACTTCCTGTGGGTGTGATTAGGCACGCACATGAGCTCAGATCTCTCCTAACCTGAGGATCTGGTGTGAGCATCCATTACCATCTAAGCACATGGAAAGAGCGGATAAACCAAATGTATTATATTATGGATATATAAGCCTGCTGAATATATATCTAACTACAAACTGTGAGTAAACAGATGTTTGTTACTTCAACTTAAAGTGACTCAGCAGTGAATTATTCTGGGGTGTATGTGGAGAGAGATGAGAAAAGAAATTAACATTTCTAAAGCTGAAGCTGTGTGTAGAAAAATCTGCTAATTATTTACTACAAATAATCCAACAATATGGGCCTGGTCTCTTCTCTACAGTACACTGCACCAACCAGATGGGCTATTCCGGGGACCTGTTTGCTGTATAGGACTGGCAAAACATCTGGGAGCTGTCATAGAGGTTGGTAGATACTGTTTCTTTCTCATCTTTGGGGGGTGGGAGGGGATCAGTGACCACTGGGGGAGTAAGCGTAGTTGTCCCGTGGGTCATTTGGTCATTTAGAGGGGAATAATTTGAACGTCGCGCCGGCAAAATAGGTCGCCGGCGATCTATTTTGGCGGCGGCGCAACAGCTGGCCGGAACCGTATTTTCAAAAAGATGGCCGGCCATCTTTTTTTTTCGATAATACGGTGTGGGCCGGCGAAATGCCTTGGATTTCGCCGGGTTTGAGATCGCCAGTTTGTTTTTCCGCGATAATGGAAAAAACTGCCGGCGATCTCAAACCCAGCGAAATAATCATTTGGCGTGGGAGGAGCCAGCATTGTAGTGCAATGATCCCTCACATGCCAGGACACCAACCGGGCACCCTAGGGGGCACTTCAAACATCTTTTATAAACAACCAAATTAGCTCCAGGTGCATAGCACCCTTCCCTTGTGTGCTGAGTCCCCCAAATCCCCCCCAAAACCCACTGCCCACAAGTGTGCACCTACCCTAGCCGTAAGGCTGAGGGGGGCACCTACATGTGGGTACAGTGGGTTTTGGAGGGTTTGGGAGGGCTCACCATTACCCACCACAAATGGAACAGGTAGGGGGGGGATGGGCCTGGCTGGCCTTTCGCAGTCCACTGCAACCAACAACAACTGTTCCAGGGACCTGCAACTGCTGTCAGGGTGCTGGGTATGACTTTGAGGCTGGCATAAGGCTGGCAAAAGAGGTTGTATTTTAATAATTTTAGTGTGGGAGGGGTTGGCGACCACTGGGGTGAGTAAGGGGGAGGTCATCCCCATTCCCTCCAGGTCATCTGGTCAGTTGGCACCTTTTTGAGGCTTGGTCGTGAAAATAAAAGGACCAAGTAACCCGGCGAAATATGCTTATCCGGTTTTATTGTTCCATTATCCGCGAAAGCCGGCCATCTGGTAGCCATGCCCAAGCCTGCCACATGTCTCGCCTTCGCTTCGCCGCCAACACGCCCCTTTTGAACTTTTGCCGGCGAGGCCGAAGGGAAAGCGGCAAAGCTATCACAAATGTAGCTTTCGATTATACGCTTTTCGCCGCTTTTGCGAAATTGCCGGCCATATCCCGATTTGTGTCGGGAAAATAGCCGGCAATTACTTTTGATTATAAGCGGTTAGTGTACCTTTTTGTGACATATTAATTTTAAAACTGATAGTAGATGCAGCAGAAAAGACTGCACGGTCCATCTAGTCTGCCCACGATAAACTCATATGTGTATACCTACCTGATTTGCTGTACCTGTCTTTTTCAGGGCACAGACCGTATAAGTCGTCCAGCAGTATTTCCCGCCTCCAACCACCGTCCCGCCTCCCTCACGGCTCCGGCACAGACCCCGTATAATTCTCCCTCCCCCATCCTAGCCTCTCAACCACCAACCCTCTTTCCCCTGCACCCAATTTC